>NC_134089.1:307500-607500 GCF_000715075.1 Nicotiana tabacum | reverse complement strand
CATGCTTGGCCTTTACTCTTCACAGCCCAAAATAAGCAAAGAGTTGCCGGTTACCTGTTGTTCCCACTCCTATTATGACCATCATTGCTGTCCTTGCGTCTAGAGAACTTCTGCTCATCACTGCTTGATGGTGTAGACATAGTAGCACCATCCTCCTAATCATACATATACCCAAACAAGAAACAAGAACTAATCCCAGTTCAGAAAAACAATTTTTTGTTTTTTTAAATAAAGAGAATGCAGAGTTTTGTTCACTACGGCACATTATTTGGCCAAAAAACTCTAAATGATGCAAAGGTTGGTTTAACTGCCTTATACATGCAAGACGAGCAACTTGAAGATGATTATATGGATTACCATGGAAAGAATTCGCCATTTTGTGCTCCACAAGGCATAAATTTGGTTTTCTTATCCCTATTATGCAGTAAAGAATGTCTTTATTGGTCAAAATAACAAGGTTGGAACTTAACAACAATTATGTTAAACTCAATGAGTACTTCAAAGTTCAAATAGCAGCAGCTAACAAAAGCTTTCCAAAGATCTGAAACTTCATATATTACTTAAAGTATTTAGTCGGAAAGACAATTTGGTGACTACATGTTCACCTTTTGTGGGCAGCTACTCAATTGTATGCTCTCTTATCTTCTGGTGTCTTTGCAATAATGTCAAGGTTTGCTAATGAAAAGGATTGACTTGCCATGCCAAGCCAAGGGCTCTCAAAGCTAATTTGTAAGTAATGATGTTGGCCTTCTTGAGGTGCCGACCCCCGTCGAATGAGCTAGGTATATTTAGAGTGGACAAGAAGGCATTCATGCTTCTTTTACTATAAAAGCTGTACCTTTCTATCAGAAATATAACACCAAATATATTTCTCATCTACCCATTATGTATCTCCAAAGAAAAGTGTATGCAAAAACTGATACAAGGGGGAAAAAATGACAGAATACATAGATGGTAAATTTTCATTTAGACACCTTAACTAAAGGACTGACCTATTGAACACCTTATGTTGCCGAAATGTGCCTATTGGCCTCATATTTGGCAGTTCCAAATAAACTAAAGGGCATAAATGTTACTCGCTGCTGACGTGGCAAATAAGACCAATGAAGAAAAGACACGTCAGCAAGAAGAAAACAAACAAAGTAAAAGGAAAAAAAAGGGTACCAGGAACTGGAAAAGAAGAATCCCGGTGAAAGTTCATTTATCCGATTCTGTTGAAAGAATCTTTCCAGACTCTTAATCTCTTTCACACCCCAAAAGTCTCCCCAGTTCCCCCATTTTTCCCTTTTGCTTTTCCCACGGCAGAATATATTTTCACAAAAATGGTAAAAATTCCGGCCAGCAGTTTCAGACAGATCAGGATATGAACTAAAGTCCTCCTAAAACCACCCCCACCAGTGTTGCTCTGATTGCTATAGGAATTCCAGTCTACATTGTCGAACCAAGTCTAGGGAGTTGATGGATTTATATTTGGTATTTCATTCAGAGTTAAACCATCGACTATCTGGTGTTGATGGGTCCACTTTCTGAACTTCATGATTTCTGTTTATGGAGGAAGTAATTTGATTATCATAAGGATTTCTATCTTCATTCTTATTTCTGCTGAGAAACCAAAAATGACAACTAGAACCAGCACTGCATTGGCAGTATCATGTTGGAAAAAATGATGGCTGGAATCTGGATGAAGAGTTGGTCAGAAGTTAATATTACCAGCAAAACACGCTCAAGTCCGGGCGGTAGACGCACGATCTGCCATGTCACTGAGCCGTGTTCAATAGACACAATTTCGACAGCATAAGGTGTTCAATAGGTCGGAACTGTAGTTAAGGTGTCTAAGGCCTCATTTGTTTGCACTTAATGAAGGTTTGAGTCTTAATATTTCAGTCATTAAGTGCATTTGTTTTTCTTATTTTACAACTACTTAATGGGTTTTAATGATTACGACCTATGACAAAGTCTTAATATCATTAAGATGCTACTCATTCAAAGTCCTCCTCAAAAAAAGATGCTACTCATTCAAAGAATTATGCAAAGATTGACATTTCACCACTACTCCATCCACTTTCACCGCTAACCGCCTCTCCCACCCACCATTATCAACTTTCACTACCTACCACTCACCACCACCATCCTCAGCCACAACCATTACCGCCGCCAATAACCATAGTGAGCCATCGCCACCACTAGCCACCTTTACAATAATCACATCATCAACAACAATAACAACCCAGTATAATCCCACAAGTAGGGTCTGGGAAGGGTAGTGCGTACGCAGACCTTACCCCTACCCTGGGGGTAGAAAGACTGTTTCCGATAGACCCTCGGCACAAGAAGATGAAAAGCGACAATAGAATAGTAACAACATAACTAGAAAGATAGTACCAGCGAGCTAAGAATCAAAAAATACCTGGAAAAGCAATATCAATAATCGGTGCAGTGACAAGGTCCTAGGAAAATAGTACGAGCACAACATGTACCACTAGCATACTAAAACACGACACTGACCGAATAGCCTTACACACAGAACGGAGTAGAAAAACGCTCAACTACCTACTAACCTTCAACCTTAATGCTTGCCCTCCACATCTTTCTATCAAGGGCCAGTTGGAGTCATGCCATGTCCTGCCTGATCACCTCTCCCCAATACTTCTTAGGTCGCCATCTACCTCTTCTCATAACCGTCAAGGTCAACCGCTCGCACCTCCTAACCGGGGCATCTAGGCTTCTCCTTTACAATAATCGCATCAATCATCATTATTATAATAGTCACCAATCACTATTGACAATCACCACCATCAACACCATTATATATTGTCAACCACCGCTATCAGTCACTACCGCCATTAACTATCACTTATTCATCCACCATAATTATCAGCTAGCACCTTCAACCACCATTGTTAACCACGATTGCCATCCACCATCACCACTAGCTACTACCCACAACCACCACCATCAGCCAGCACTACCACCAACCACAACCACAACTAGCCATCACCACCACCAACCATAGTATAATTTTTTTTAAAATATTTTGTTGATATAGTATTAAATTACCTAGTATTGTATTTGAATATTATATTTATTAATTTTTAAATAAAGACAAGTTTTATACATTCAGATGTTGAGAAAACAAACAGTGTTAATTATGTAGTATTCAGATCTTAATACATCTTAAATATGTGCATTCAGATTCACAGACTCTTAATCGTAATTCACGTCTTAATATTCAGATGTGCTATCAGATTCAAATGTTTTAAACTTAATAAAAACAAATGACTACTAAATAAGAGTTTTTACAAGTTCATACTTCACAGAGCTGTCTATATGTTCTGCCAAAAATAACCAACATAAAAATCAACAGAAAAGAATTTTCTTTTCTTTTCAGTTTAAGTCTTCATCTCATTCTTCCCCAGCAACAACTATTCATTAAAGGAAGAACTAAAAAATTTTAAAAACAAAAAAAGGAGGAAAAGGAAGAATTGTATGGGAAAGGAACTAAAAATACCCAGCTGTAATCCCTGTCCCACGTCCATAAAAAGGGAAAGTAAAAAAGATGGAAAACGTACCCCCCCCCCCCCCCCAAATCCTCCAGCGCAACACCAATATAAGATATCCAATGGTTGAATCTAAGAGAATTGATGCAATTTTATCAAAATGTCAGGACTGAGCAGGACAAATCTGAGATGGCAAAAACTTGATAAGACTTTCTTCTTTTTGAAATGAACAGCAAAAGATACCTGCTGTAAGAAAGCTGCCTTCGTCCTAAACGAAACTTCAAGAAATTCAGCCTCTTTTTTAAGTCTTCGTATCCGTTCAAGGTCAGAACAGGCAGCTTTCAAGTGCTCCTTCTGTGAACTAGTGCTTGACATATGCAGCTCCTGAAGCAATACCTCTAGCCTTACCAAAGCCTCTTCGACACTCTCCAGTGCCTAAAATGAAATGCCAAAAACTGTATCTTCAGATCCATAATTTAATCCTTAAGACAGAGGAAAGAGGCACCTTACAATGTGCCATTGGAATCAAGGTGAAGCACTTTTATAAGTCAGATTTTATGCCAGAAATAGGAATTGATACAAAAATATAAATAATGAAAGAAGCTGATTGCCTTTTACACTTTGTTTAAAAAATAAAAAGAAAAAGGAAATGAAATGAGCTGCACGATTACTTTGGTTTGGTTGCAAGATAACACAGGGAGAACGAACCAACTAAAGAAAGTTAGAGCCAAAAAAACTTCATTTGAATAATAAAGCCTGGGGAAACCAATTGAAGAGCAAGGTCTCGCTCCCTTCCTTCTCTTTCACATATAAAGGTATGTGTCTTCTATCCAAAGAAAATTATCCAAACCCAACAAGTAAAAGGTACCAATGAAATCCTCAACTACTTTATCCTCCTAATCAAGAGTAATACTAATTTTGAATAATCAGAGGTTGCACATTCCTTTTGTGTTCTATTAAGTTTCTTTTTTCTTTCAGTTTGCTTTTTGGGAAAATGTTGTGGACATATGTAAATAAATAATAATGCTCCCTTTTTTAAGGCTTGAACTTTTTCGATTGAGAGGGAGCACATTAAAAGTATCAAAGAAGACAGAGATCCTAAATTCGAGTCACTGCCATTTGACATCAAATAGTTCCACATGTTGGTCTATGGAAAAAAATGATATTTAGCTAACAAATGTTACCTAGGCTTGTAGAAGGTCTAGAAATGAAAGTTAAAGGGGTGTGTTGAGAGCATGTTAAGGATTGCTTTCCCCAATATATTTCTAAAACAGAAAGAGATGATGGCGCAACAAATCCAGAGGGACGCAAGAACATGGAGATCCCTGGGACCTGAGGTATACTCTACAAACTAAATGTCACCCCCATCCCCCATGGGTGAGGAGTGGAGTGTTCTCAATAAACTCATAATACCACAAGCTTCTGGTGAGGGAGGAGTCGAGCTTCCTGTATATTTCAGTTTGGATTTCTAGGGCACCAAAAATGATATGCTTCTTCGCTTGGTTGGCAGCGAGGGGGGAAACTTAGAAAGCTGAGAGTTTAATAAAGAGTAGGATTACATTGCTGGTGCTTTAGGTGCAAACATTCAGGCAGAGACTTTGATCACCTCTTATTGCGTTGTCAGATGGCTACACGATTGTTATGGGAAGTCTTCAACTGGTTCGGTGTGCAACAGACAATGTCATGTCCAATGAAGGATACGCTACATAGCTGGGCCTTCAGACGAAGGAAGAGAATATGCAGGTTATGGGATGTTGCCCTTTAGCCATCATGTTGATTCTGCGGAGGAGAGAAATAAAAGAGCTTTTGAAGGAATAGACTTGAAGACTCTTTATCCACCTCCACGTCCAAGGAATTAGAGAGGCACTCTTAAATATTATCACATCGCATGAGGATAAATGCAACAGAAAATGCTTCATTTATAAGAGGTAATACCTTATCAAAGGAATCTGTTTCTTTCTTGATCTGTGAATAAGCTCCAGTGCGAGTCCTGTCCATGTTTTTTAGCATTGTTATCAACATGATTTCCATATCACATGTGACTGAGTTTGTATTGCCATAGCATTTGACCAAAATGCCATTAATTATCAGAATGAAATGACTATCACAACAAGAAAATAAACAATAACTATGAACAAAAAAAAACTATGGACGTTAAATAAGCCAGGCTTACTCCGGACATTTTGAAATTTACTAGGATAAAACATAGATTCAAATAAATAAAATAATATAATTCACTCATATGGTACCCAACAGTGTGGCTTAGTGGTCAATGAATTGGGTACTAACCTAAGAGACTGGGTTCAAATCCTAGAATGCTCTGATACCAAGTTAAAAGGTGTATACCGATTCATCTAAAAGATTAAGGGGTCGTTTGGTATGATGGTAAGTAAAAATAATTCTGGGATAAAAATTTAGTACCGTCTTGATAAATGGACCTTGGGCCTAACTCAACCCCAAAAGCTAGCTTATGAGGTGAGGATTTCCCAACACCATATAAGGAGACCAAGGACCTTAAATCCCGGATAACTCAACACCCCCCACCCTCACGCCCAAGCATGCAAACTGGAGCGTGGACAATATAAATGGGGGCCCAACATCGATAACAATAATTGGGATGGGCCTGGCTTTGATACCATGATAAATGGACCTTGGGCCTAACTCAACCCCAAAAGCTAGCTTATGAGGTGAGAATTGCCCAAAACCATATAAGGAAACCAAGGACCTCATATCCCTCCAATGTGGGATAACTCAACACGTCTTATCCCTTGTTTGGTTACTAATTCTAGGATAAGTTATCCCAGGATAAAAAATAGTACCGGGATAACTTATACCTGCCAGAGGGCGGAATAGTAATCCCAGAATAAGTTA
The DNA here is from genome assembly GCF_000715075.1 of Nicotiana tabacum. Lineage (NCBI taxonomy): Eukaryota > Viridiplantae > Streptophyta > Magnoliopsida > Solanales > Solanaceae > Nicotiana > Nicotiana tabacum. The sequence continues at coordinate 601,132 of NC_134089.1, read as the reverse complement.
TCCCGGATAAAGCAGTAAAACTGACAATCCCAGGATTAATACAACATACCAAATAGTCAATAAGAAATAATACCAGGATAACTAATCTCAGCATAACTAATCCCAGTATAACTAATCCCAGCATAACTTGTCTTCAAACCAAACAACCCCTAAGTTGTTAGAGAGGAACACTCCTATTCATTATTTTACATCTTCAATGAGGTGGACCAAGTACAATACATGTCAATGATTCAAAGTTTGTGTATGTTTCCTGAGAGATATAATTAGTTCAATAATGACTAGGATCAAGTATAGATCAGTCATCAGTCTAAATCTGTAAATTGAAACAGCACAAGCCTTTATAGGTAGATATAAACAATAACAGTCAGAACACAAAAAGGGAGAGAAAAAAAGAGGGGGGGAGGAAGAAAGTCAGCATTAGCACATTTTTAACTTACTTCTCAATTCCAAGATCTTCCCTGCACTTCTTAAGCTTGTTATGCCTGTAACATTTATGTTAACACATTGTTACTAATTTCCTTTATATTCACTTAATTGATTGAATATTTCCAGCTTCCTTACCCAGTTGAAAGAAATCTTGCTGCCTTGACATGAGAAGGGTTCTCCAGCCATTTACTGTATTTGATGAAACTCTGGGTCCAGTAAGAACACACATCTAATACTAGTGAGATAGCTTCCAAATTTGGAGCACCTTCTTGTTTACTTTTGTGCCCAATAGTGCGGATGGAATTAGAAGTAATGCCTGGATAAAAAGGAAGCCAGTCTAGCTCTTCACACACAACCTATCATGTAAGGATATTTCAGCTTTATATGCCACATAAGTGTCCTAATGACAATTTCTTCATAAGAATGCTAACCTCCACGTACAGTTGATAAGAGCTTATTGATGAAAGTTGAGGATAATATAGTACGCTGCCCCCAATTAGATACCTATTTAGAATTTAAAAGGAAAAGTTGGATATAATGGAGCGTATATCAGTATAGTCTAAGATCAATGAACGAAGAGGACAAAAATAAATTACCTAATTAATTCTTCAACGGGCTCGTCAAGAGTACCAAATCCATTTTCAGAAAGAAAAGCCTGTGTGCTTCTTCCCAAAGCAATAAAGAAACCAAATATAGCCAGATCTTTTTCCAGAACCTATGATGTATCAGCAATAAATATAAAAACCCGACTCCAATGTTCAAATGACATATTCAAGTGGGAAATGTGTAAGGGAAAGACCTCACATAAAGGTGTAGCAAAATTATTACATCTCATACAGCTTTACTGCATTATTATGCCACGGTAATTTATCCTTGAACTGAGACTTGTATTAGCCTCAATACCTTCTACAATATATTGATTAATCCTCCACTTGGCCACCTCCCCGAGATAAGGTTAACATACAATGTTTCTGCATCTGTAAGCTTTTCTCAGGACATTTCAGAAAGCACCAAGTGAAATGACAGTGCATGTGGTGTTTAAGGACGACACACTAACATATTGAATTACATTGACATACTGAAAATGTGCCAAACCCATTTTTTTAGCATCAATTTACATCCTTCTTTAACAGTACTAACTACAAAAGAAAACTTATAGTGAGTAACATTAGACTTCTAAATCAATTGAATGTATACAACAACAACAACGACAACGCCTTAGTCCCAAACAAGTTGGGGTCGGCAATATGAATCCTCATTCCTTTCATTTAGCTCAACTCATATCTTCATCATTATCGAAATAAAATAAAAGTGCAAGCAAAAAAGATATATATATATATATATATATATAGTAGTAGTAACAACAACAACAACAACAATAATAATAATATTAAAAATAATAACAACAACAACAATAGAAGTTCTCTACCAAGTCTAAAATTGATGGAATGTATATCTATACAAAAAGCAACTTGTAGCGCATGGAAACTTACTATTTCGCTTGTTCTAACTTATAAATGAACTTAGGTAAATATCCATGAGTCACCTCTTTGAAAGAAATTCGAGCGAGGTGTCACATAAGAAGAAGAGCTTTGTTCTAACCTCGATACTCTCACTTGTGGTGAGTCTGGACCATATTCTCTCTCGATCTATAGCTCGCTGAAGCTGCTTTTGGACAAGACTCACCCACAATATAACCTCGTCAGTTCCTGAATCATTTTGTACTCTACATGCTGCAGCTCTGGGACCAAAATGGACAAGAAATTCTCTACGCAGACCAATAGGCTTCACGGAATGATAAGCCTGTCGGAGAGGAATAAATTCGACAAGCATGTTCATCAATCTTCCAAGTGTGTCTGGAATAACAGACGAAAATTGTGTACACGACAGTTTTGCAGCACCAAGTTTCATAACCGCTGCAATGCAACTGAGTGCAAGCATAAGGAGTGATACAGCACCTGCATTTCCAGGGGACAAAGATTTTTGCTTTCTGGTCCTGAACAGAGAGGAACCTATTTAAGCATCAATTAATACACGCATATATATATATATATATATATATATATATATATATATATATATATATATATATATATATATATATATATGCGCATGCACCGTCAATGTATTCATGGTTCTTTCAGTCAGTACATACACTGTAGTAGCAGCAGCAAATCGCTGATCCTTCTCAAAATAATTCACAAAGGTGGTAACCACTGCTGGAATTTGCTCAGACCAAAACCAATCATAAGCTTCAGGTTGCTTGGCTAATAAACTATCTCTAATCACGCTCTCCAACGGAGCAGATTGCCTCGATAAACTTCATTGATGCAAAAATCACATCAGAATAATATGTTTCAAATCAAATGGCACTAGAGAGGGAAATGAAGCCGTTCAAATCAACCAAACCAAAAAATTGAAGAGTAGGAACCAACACAATAAAAAAATAAAGAACGGAGTAAATTTAAAAGAGCCTGCAGTTCCACACCAAAAAGCAATGGGAGAACATCCTACATTTTTATCTAGCTTAATATAAGCACTATGCATTGTGCTGTAGCTAAATTCAGCTTAATGCACTCACTGACATATACCAGAACCCCAATTCAGTAATACATAGCATTCATTTATATAGTTGTGGGAGGTAAGTGTCAACAATCATCTTATCCTAGGGTCAATACTAGATAATAAATAATGAACAAGTAAAACAAGAACTCATAGCACTGAATATTCTCTTCTCCTATATAGCAAAGGATGAAACTTGAATACTTGATCAAGGGATAGTATAAGGAGATGAGGACAAACTCAGGAAAGATAAAAAACAAAAATAGAATTCAGGTGTACGAGCTAAATGACAAGCAATTTCTCTGAGAATCCCCTCGTTCTCGGAGACTGAACGAAGTGGCACCGGAAATCAGAGACTGTTACTGAACTTCTGGCTACCAACAGACAGTTGTCATCCTGAGGAGAAGGAACTTAAAACATGTCCAGATTAGGTTATTTGGAATTCCCGCTCCTACGGTAGGACGATTTATTTGTCAAGATTGGAAGAAGGTGTGGCGCAACGTAGATATAGATGCCGATGCCAGTCAACTGATATGAGAAAAGCTGAGTTCTTAAGTAGCAGGAATGACTACCATCAACGTTATCAATGGAAGTCGACAAAATAGCAATCAAGATCCTACAATTAATAGATCGGAAATAGACTAGACTTCCATGTTGATCGGAAGTGAAATTGCTAGAAGTGTACCACATTGAGAAATATAACGATAGTACTATATGACGAGGTATAAAGGATATAGGTGTCAGATATTTGTCTAACACGTCACAAATTCTCAATTATTTCCCTCATATATCTTATTTATCACCTGGTCTAAGACATCTAATGAAAAACTACTCACTTCGCATTCACCAGCGACATATGAAAAGAGAAGATATTGTCATCGAAATACTAAGTTGGCCAAAATACCAATCAAAAAAAAAAATACTATGTTGGCCAAACTATTCTGTTGGCCTTCTATGCTGGTTACGTCGATCAGATTATTGTTTGAAGCAGTCTACCCAACATGGTTTAGTAAATACAGCATAGTTATTCAAGAGTTTGGCAAGACTCGTGCTGAAGCTGATCATTTATCCGTACTGTTCCACTACTATGACATGAACTACATTTACTTAGTAAATTGTGATTGTGCATGGAACATGCTTACTTATCACGAATGCAGGTCCACTTGGTGGGTAGGTGCTCACTAGGTGTCAGTCACGGCCTTCTGAGTTTGGGTCGTGACAGGAAGCAACATCAGTGTCCTGAAAGACCACTCTTTCGTCTAAGGATGCCTAACTGCCGCACCAATCATTCGGGGGGAGGCGGGACACAGCGAGGTAGGTAGTCAAGCAAAAACGCGTTTTGACTATCAAAAATTAGCTCGCCAATACAACTTTCAACCTACACACCTAAAAGGTTTTATAGGTCTGAAATCTTTTAAATTCACTGCATCTTCCTTTATAATTAAAGCAATAAAAGAAGCATTACACCTTGTTAAGTGCCCCTCTGATAAAAATGATTGAAAGCTCTCAGAAGGTCTTCTTACAGTGGCTCAACATTCTGGAAGAAGGTCACTATAAATTAACCTAGTCGTGGAAGCTTTATTGGGAGCAGTTTTTCATAATACTTTCAACCTTTAGCTCTGAGAAAAGGATTTCTGCAACCAGTCACTGTTCTGCTGTGAAAACCCAGAAGTTACTAAATTGAGAACTTCATAGTTTATCTTGCCAAAGTATTCAAATCATTCCCATTCACTATTGATCTATCAACGATGCTATATGCCTATATCTTTGCTCTGTATTTGCCATTTTCTGGAAATGAATGCACGATCATGTCTTCTCAATATGCTAAAGGCATCTTGATTTTTTCCCTCCATGATGCTTCTTTAGCCTTAGCCTACTCTTTCAGGACTCTTTAGAACGCCATTCTCAATTCAGTTTCCATCTAGGTTGTACTAGTCCGAAACTCGGTAGATAAATGGCTAGCCCCTCTATCCTTCTCCACTTATTTTTTCAAAAAAATCTTCTTTTTTTGGTCTTATTAAAAAAAAAATCAGATTGATCCACCCAAATTCTGTTTTATTGTACTCTTCAAATCATTCTTCACTACATCTTCTGTCCCGTCACAAAATCAAGGCTTCTTCAAGTATCCTCATTCTCATAGTCTGACCACACATGGAATTTATGAGCAGATTTAAATAGTATAGTACTCCAGGAAATATCCAAATATAAAGAATCCTCCTGGAGGCAAAAATCTAGAATTCTATGGTTAAAGCAGGGTGATAAGAACACAAAATTCTTTCACAAGATGGCCAATGCACATAGGAGATTCAACACCATAGACAAGTTGGAGATTAATGGGATTGAAGTCACTGATCCAGTAGAAATTAAAGGAGAAATCATCTCCTTTTATAAACAGCTATACTCTGAGACAGAAGCATGGAGGCCTAATTTTACTCTCTCAGAATTTTGCTACAATTACAGATGAGGAGCAAAGTTGGCTGGAGAGACCTTTTGAGGAACAAGAAGTTCTCCATAGTTTAAAGCTATGTGCTATAGACAAAGCGCCAGGTCCTGATGGTTTTTCGATGGGGTTTTTCATTACCTGCTGGGATTTTCTGAAGGTCGACATCCTACAAACTATGGCCAATTTTCACTCTCTGGGAATTTTTGAGAAGAGTTTAAATGCCACCTACGTGACGCTTATACCCAAGAAGAGTGGAGCCAAGGAATTAAGAGACTTCAGACCAATCAGTCTGATTGGGGGCATCTACAAGATTATTCCCAAGACTCTAGCAAAAAGACTTAAGAAGGTGGTAGACAAGATTGTGAACAAGCATCATCAAATGGCTTTTCTCAAGGGAAGACAGATTATGGATGCTGCCCTCATAGCAAATGAATGTGTTGATAGTAGACAGAAGGAGAAGAAACCAGGGATCCTATGCAAACTAGATATCGAAAAGGCATTTGATCATGTTAATTGGAGGTACCTGATCAATATTCTGAAAGTTATGGGTTTGGGGAATAAATGGCTTAAATAGATCCTTTTTTGTATCAGTACAGTGAAGTTTTCTGTCTTGATTAATGGATCTCCTAAAGGCTTCTTCTCTTCAATGAGGGGTTTAAGGCAAGGAGACCCTCTATCTCCTTTCCTCTTTATTTTAGCCATGGAAGGGTTGAGTAGCATGATGAGAGCCTCTACTATCAGTGGTTGCTTGAAGGGATTTGAAGTACAGAACAGAATTAATAGCATGGAGATTTCGCATTTGTTGTATGCAGATGTTGCTCTGGTTCTTTGTGATGCCGAACCTGCCCAGCTAATGCATTTGAGGCTGGTTCTCACAGTCTTTGAAAGTATCTCAGGTTTTCATGTTAACTGGAGAAAGAGCATGTTGGTGCCTATTAATGCAGTTCCAAACAGTCCAATTCTAGCTGGCATTTTGGGTTGTGAAGTAGGAAATTTACCAACTAAGTATTTGGGATTATCTTTGGGTTCCAAGAACAAAGTTGCAGATATATGAGAAGGGGTACTTGATAAATGTGAAAAGAGACTTACAAGGTGGAAAGCACAATACTTATCCCTAGGGAGAAGGATCATTTTAGTGAGTTGTGTCCTAGACTCCCTACCCACCTACATCATGTCCTTATTTCCTATCCCAGCCAAAGTAAGGAGAAGAATTGACCAGCTGAGAAGGAACTTTATTTGGGAAGGCAACAGGGAGTCCAAAGGCTCCCATCTTGTTAACTGGAACACTCTCATCTCTAGCAAGAGAGTTGGCGGTCTAGGCATTAGAAACTTAAGTTTGCATAACAAGAGCCTCTTAATGAAACGGTTGTGGAGATTCAACACTGAGAAACAAGCCTTATGGAGACAAGTTGTCAACTGCAGGTATGAGCAATCAGGACACTGGAGCACCAAACCAGTGAGAATTCCTTATGGAGTTGGCAATTGGAAAGCCATCAGGAATCTATGGGAGGAGTTTACAACAAACACAGGGTTTAGGATAGGAAATGGGAGGATGGTATCATTCTGGCATGATGATTGGATTGGTCATGGAGCATTGAAAGATCTTTTTCCTGATCTATTCAATCTCACCACGTCACCTAATGCCACAGTAGAAGAAACTTGGAGCTCCCAAGGCTGGAACCTAATTTTCATAAGGCTTCTCAACGACTGGGAAGTCACTAGAGCTACTGAGATTCTCAAAATGCTAGAAGGTTTTGCAGGATTAAGTGAGGCGAAGGATTCTCTTACATGGAAAGGAGGCAGCAGCTCTAAATTTACAGTCAATGCAGCATACAACTATCTATCATCTAGAGGACACCCCAACTATCCTTGGCCTTGGAAAAAGATTTGGAAGATCAAAGCACCATTCAAAGTTATTTGCTTTTCATGGTTATTGGTAAGAAAAGCCTGCCTCACTCTAGAAATTCTCCAAAGAAGAGGTATTCAGACCAACTCTACATGCTTTCTATGTCAACAGGAAGATGAAACCAATGAGCATCTTTTCTTACATTGTGTTATTACTAGACAACTTTGGCAGCTCTTTATAGCACTAGCTGGTATTGTTTGGGTAATGCCCAAAGACACCATTGGCCTGATATGCAGCTGGAACAGTATTAGGGGAAGAACCTGTCACAAGGAATGGTGGAAGATTGTTCCAGCTTGCATATGGTGGACAGTTTGGAAGGAGAGGAATGCAAGATGTTTTGAAGGCGAGAGCAGTTCAACACAGAAAATCAAGAGTTCTTGTATTTCTCTTTTTCATTTTTTGTGTAAAGAACAATTGATAGGTGATGTAGAATCACTACTAGACCTTTTTGATTCTCTGTAAGATTTTCAGGGGCTGTACTTGTAAATATTAGATATCAACCCCGTTTTTGGGGTGCTAAAGAATATAATTGTTACCTTTTTCAAAAAAAAAAAAATGGAGCTACAGGTTGCTTTATTAAAAATTAAAATTCTAAAAAGAATAGCTTTTGAAGTAGTATATTACTCAGTTCTATTTTACATGATACTCTAATCTGTTTGCTCTGTTCCAAAAGCTTGGCTTCTTTTTATATTTGGAAACTTTTTAACTGTAACATTCCTATTTTATCCTTAATGACATGCTCTTATAGGAATGACAGGGCATGTTGAAAACCACAAGATTTTAATGGTACTCTAGATATGTTACACATATTTAGCTTATATGCAAAAAGTATTTCTTTCTTTCTTAAACCCCATACTCCCAACAAATGGAGAGAGTATTAGCATGTACAAAATACGAGTTTTTGACCAATATTATCCCTTATCTTTGAGTGTAGGTCTATTTTGGTCCCTTAAATATAACCCTGAGCATATTTAGTCCCTTAAGTATGCTAAAGTGGAGCACCTTTAGTCTCACTGACACAATATGTTCAAAAACTAACGGTGTTACCCAACTCTGATTCATGAAGCAAATCTTCTGCTCTGAAGCAAAATGTTTCCTCTTCTTTTATTGGATAACGCAAATTATCACTTTAATTCCTCATTTTTAGATAATGTCTTCTAAAATTTTGACCTTGAAAATATCCCTTTCTGTGCCAGTTTTCAATGAGAAAATGACATTGTATAGCCGTTGTAAAAATAATAGCCGAAAAAATATATAAAATTTATACATTTTTTTGTATATGTATACATTTAAAAATTTCGGTTGATTATTCCAAAAAGAAAAGTTAGAATTTGAAAAAAAATAGAGCTGGCAGGATCACTTCTAGGCATATTATTGAAGCAAACGAATAACTAGGTTGTATTATCATTTTTAGCCCGTGCCAGAAACTATTTACATCTGGTAGCGGAAAAAGTATATAAAATTTGTATAATTTTTGTATATATATATATATATATATATATATATATATATATATATATATACAAAAAATATACAAATTTTATACATTGTTTTGACTATTATTTTTACAGCGGCTATACGGTGTCATTTTCTCATTGAAAACTGGCACAGAAGGGGATATTTTCAAGGTCAAAATTTTAGAAGACATTATCTAAAAATGAGGAATTAAAGTGATGATTTGCGTTATCCAATAAAAGGAGAGGAAACATTTTGCTTCAGAGCAGAAGATTTGCTTCATTAATCAGAGTTGGGTAACATCGTTAGTTTTTGAACACATTGTGTCAATGAGACTAAAGGTACTCCACTTTAGCATACTTAAGGGACTAAATATGCTCAGGGCTATATTTGAGGGACCAAAATAGACCTACCCTCAGAGATAAGGGACAATATTGGCCAAAATGACATGAAAAGGGTTCCAATTACTGAAAATGAACAACATTTTCAGAAAACTAAAAGGGGAAAGTATGACAATGTTTTTAGGATAGATACTAACTTTCTTATAAATCAAATCTGTTAGCAATGTCTAGAGTTCCAACAATGCATATTAATACTTCTACCTTGCAAACAAATAAGAAAATGGGGGTGCCTTTTATGAAGGAAAATGTTTTTCATCAAAAATATTATCCATAGAAAATGCTATACCTTAGGAAATTATTCTGGACCATTTCTAATATTTAGTTGGATATAAAAGGAAGTGACTTATGATAATAGTACAAGAAATAGGGTATGATGACAGTGTTCTATTGATATATTTGAGAATTAAAGGCTGATAACAATGCATAAATGGTGATCGGAACAAGTGATATGAAGTGAGAGTTGAGATATTTGTAAAGGAAAAAGACTTCCGTCCATACATGACCGAAGTGATTTTCCTCCTTTTGTTGGAAAATACCTAACTTGAAAAGATATTTTTCACAATTTAAAGTGACCAAATGCAGAAAAATCAGAAAACTATTTTCCAATGCACCAAATACATCCTATAACCTATATGTAGTCAAAATCATCAACCATATATCACTAGTAAGATGCGACAGCAGAAGGTTATGTTTCTCACTCTTGGTACAGAGTTTTTACCTATTCCATTAAAGTACAATGAATTACCTTCTCTGCGTGAAAATGTTGATATCATTATCTCTTTCATCTCCTCGAGATGAAATCTCATTTGCTGCTTGCAGTAGAGAATATACAGATGCCTGAAAAAAGGATACAATGAAACCACATTGGAAAATAACATCATACAGTGCAAAAATGAAATCTCAACATAAAACTACTGATAATGAACAGAATTATAAACTTTCGACAGCGCAGAAACCAAAATTCCATGGAAAGTATTTTTAAAGTGTCTATTAGAATCTTCACTATTAAAAGATTGTAAGGGGGAAAGAACAAATTGAGATGTTAGTAGAATGGAATCTTTCTTTACTTTCAAAAAAGAAAAGAAAAAAGAGAACAGGTTTAAAAACGACAAGCATACTATTCACCGCCAATTCTTTTTTCTAACATTCTTAGCAAACTAGAAATGCATACCCAAACTTGCATAGATCTACAACTATCATTACTTAATTTTTCACACATACGAAACCTAAAGAATGACATGAGAGTATTTACTTCTTGTGCATTTATATTAATGCCTCAAGTACTGGTTGCACAGCGCCCTATGCATCTAAACACTAAAAAAATGAGCAAGCAGTAGAAAAATGAAGAGTATAAAGTTACCAACCTGATAAGATAACACCTTGATCCACGCAGTTCTATCACCGCCCAACCAGGCAGTTGAAAACCACGATACCCTGGATAATGAGCCTTGTTGTCTAATTCCCAACTCTATTACTCTAGCAGCATCATGCAGTGACTGGACAAGTCCAGAACCGATCTCTTCACCTTGCATAGATAGATCTAGTTTTAGTCTCATTTCCTCCATATCACTGCTAGTAGATGGTCCGGGACTGCCATTAACTGACACCCCATCCTCAGCAGAAGCAAAAGGCAATAGGTGTAGTATTCTTGATGTTCGAGGAGTAATCCTATGTTTCCTAGAATCGGGTGATGTGCGGTTAAGATCACGATTTCCACCCTGTAACAAATAAAGTTTTGTTTGGCATCTTCTCCTTGTATTGCATTGATTGTATATCAGGTGATCCAATCCTACTACTTTCCTGTTGAAATAATAGTTTCTCACTGCTTTAACTGAAGGCCATGAACTAAAAGAACTGAAATAAAAGAGCACAATCAGCCAAAAGTTAATGTAACTTTAAGAAGAAATTAATATTGAAAGATCCAATGGATCTAAGATATTGTGGAAACTCAAATTTAAGTAGTATAAGAATGATTAACTAGACAAGGACTTTCTCTGCTAAACATGTACTAAATCAGTGATCAGTAATCCTCTGTATCTATTTACGACACAGTCTTTCAGATCAGTGTATGAATCTTCACTTTTCAGATCAATGTATTAATCATCAGATCTCTTTGTCAATGTCAGGACATTACAAGTCAAGATGTCATTCTGGATAAATGGCTGAAACTTCAACATTAATCCCGTCATTCAAGATGTCACTATTTCAACATTACTATTTCCAGAAACATTAATACAGGGAAGTGCCAGAAGTAGCTAGTAAATACTAGCCACGATCCAAATTAGGAATAGCAGATGTGAAGGTTTTGGGGATGAAGTAAAGAACAATCCATGTCATGGTGTGGTGCTTACTGGTTGACTTTCTTTTCTTTCTTTTTTCTTGATAACCGAGAAATCCATAGTTTCCAACTTCGAAACTCGGTAGATAATGCATCATGCCCTCTATTCTACTCCACTTAAATAACAAACTTGGTTCACCGATCAGGATTCAAGCCCGTGACATGTGCAAAGCACATATTCACCGTTGTACTACCTTTGCCATTGAACCAAAGCCCTAATATTCGAAATGTGGTGCTTATTAGTAGACTGTTATGAATCACCTTTGCTTATTCCTAAGCTCGTTATTAGCTCATAATTGGAGTGAGCAACAGATCCAAGTATTCCTATAACTAAATGAAAGAGGAAGTGTTTTCAATCTTAAATGCCTGCTTTACAACGAAACACTTCCATACTATTCACACACAAAGGCCCTTAAAAATTAGCCCCTATCATATCAGGTGACTCAAAAAACTTCTCCAGCACAGCATCACCATCACAAATAGTAAGTTTTCATCACCATCCAACCAGAAGCGATTCAGGATTAAAACTCTATGGGTTCAGGCTTTAAGGTTCTTAACATTTTATTTTTAAAGTTATGGGTTCATATATTCTATTTATTACAATTTTAATGAATTTTTACACAAAAATTTATACTTAGTATTGGGTTCAGGTGAACTACAAAGCTGCATCCGCCCCTGCACATCCAACTGTACAGCAAGACAGGAAGTAAAATTGATGAATTTTGGTTCATAATTCCTGGCAGAATTTATGGCTGAACGGAGCACTTCGTAGCCACAATCTTCATAACAATTTAGGTTTAGCATAGAAAAATCCTACAAATTGATTTACAATTCCAGCTTTTCCATTTGTTTAAGCACTACAATAGCCATTAATACCATGTTTCAGCTATAAATTCAACTAAATTCTCATTACTCTTTTACCAGAAAAAACGGTCATGAATTATGCGATTCAGCGAGTATTTCAATTATTAAGATATGATAATAATAATAATAAACAGCTATAGAAAACTGAGGCAGATACAAACAGCATAAATTACCTAGAGCAAGGAGGATACTGATGCTGGAGCTTCAACGACATCAGCGTCGAACGAAGAATAAGAGAAAAAAAATTAGTGAGAAAATTCAAGTTTGAGTGTTTTGGAGGAAAAGAGGAAGAAATTGTGGGAAATCAAAATGGTGGTGCAGTTTATGGACTAGCAGGGGAACTGACGTGGTTTATCCGTAGACGTGGGGAGACGCTTGATCACATAACTCGGTATGCCTCGATTCTTCAAAATATTTTTGAAAAATTAAAATAGTCAATTACTCATACTCTAAACATTCATTATTTAGAAAAAAGGTCAAATTTGCCTGAATTATTGAAAATTGATAATTTTGCCCTCCATCTATTTTTTTAGGAGTGCTATCGTCACTAGTCAAGTGACTCAAAAATCTCATGCTCACTATTGCAAAGGCATATTTGGACCAAAAATAATTATTGGTATAATTATCTCATCTCATATAGTTAGTTATTTTTACTTTTTTTCTTAAAATAAAGATTCCTTTTGAGTTGCTTTTTTGTTAGGCAAGATAAGTAACAAAATACCGCTTCCAATAGTTTATGAATATTTTTGAGCATTTTCTTTTGTTTTAACTATATTTATATTCGAATGGATCAATTGTTAGAATAAAATTATTCCATTTCAAATAATTTAGGGGTAATTTGTGGCCTATTTTCCCCTTTTTATAGTGAATATCAAAATACAAATAATATAAATTGCTAGTGCAATAAAAAGTCAATCCAGTAATTCTTTATTCTTTCTCTTACGTCATAAAAAAACAAGGTTTCCCTTCCTCTTTCTTCTTGGTTTTTCACTCTTACTGCGCACTGCATCTTCTTAGCTTCCTCTGAAGGGCTTTAGGTCTCATAATTAATCTAAAATTAGCATCTTTCGTTCCTTTGAACAGCAATTTGTTTAATGGAAATGAGAAGGATAGCAAACTGAACAGCAATTTGTTGGCTGGTAATGATCATAATATGGTGCATAAATGTACTTCACTTTTCAGAAGACTGCACTTTCTCGCCCCCAATTCTTCCTCTACTGCTGCTGTTATTGGTAATAAATGCTTTTTTCCAATTTATTTGATTTCTTATTCAAAATTTTACTGCAAGTTTTTTCAGTATTAAGTAAAATGTTTTCTGGAAAATGTCTTATTTTCTAGTTTCTGGTTGGGTATAATGTATAAAGTAGGTGATATATGGTAATCATACAAGATGGAGGATTTGGGGCATAGGTATATGATAAGTATTTTGGTGACATTCTTTTGGGGGCTAAAGATTGAAATCAGTGTCTAGGTGTTTGTTGAAACAAGTAATATGGATAAAAGTTGGATATTTGGAAAGGAAATGACTTTGCCCGTTGCTGAAGGAAATCATTTTTTCCCTTTTGGCTGAATTACCAAACAATGGTAAATAATTTTTTCATGAAAAATATTTTCTTACCGCTATACCAGACACACCTATATGTCTGAAGTAGTTCCTTTCTTTTATGAATTTTTTTTAATTTATAGAATTGAAGCACATTTATGTTGCCTCGGTGCTGGAATTGTAAGGAAAATTCATTTGTTTTTAATACTTGGTTAAACGTGACAGGGAGGCCTGTTGTAATATCTCTTGGTGATTCACTTTATACTACTGTTAATCAAGTTGGCTGTCACAGTCGCTATGAGAAGATTGGCAAAGTAAAACTAGCTCAGGACCTAGCCGGTTTGGTTCAAGAATGTTTGAACATGGAGAAGAATAATAATCCCAAAGTATCTAAGAACTTGGTGCCTATGGTTGAGAAGTCAATTGATGTTGAGGAGAAGAAACATGGAGTGTCATTGGCGCAGAACTTAGCCAGCTTGGTGGAAGAGTCTTATAATCTTGATGAAAGTAAACCCGTGAATCGGGTGGAACATAAAAGATTACTTGAACTACGCATAAAAAAGAGAGTTAAGGAACAGTATGTAAATGGGAAGTTTCAGAACCTCATAAAGAAAGTGATTGCCAATCCAAAAACACTTTGTGATGCTTTTGATAGTATGCGGTTGAGTTCCAATGTTGATCTAGCATCAGATATTGAGAATTTGCCTTTTGAAGCCATGGCTGAAGAGCTTTCTTGTGGGAATTTTGATGTGAGTGCTAACACATATTCAATCTCAACAAGGGGCTCAAAGAAAGAAGTCCTTGTTTTTCCAAATGTAAAACTCAAAGTTGTTGAGGAAGCAATCAGAATTGTATTAGAAGTTGTCTACCGACCTCATTTTTCGAAGATATCACATGGTTGCCGTAGTGGAAGGAGCCATTTATCTGCTCTTAAATACATTCGCAAAGAGATAATTAATCCCAAGTGGTGGTTCACCCTGCCAGTTTGCAAAAAGCTTGACGATCGTATCCTAGGTAAGCTCTTTTCAGTCATGGAAGATAAGATAGATGATCCTTTCCTATATGCATTACTGTGTAGTATGTTTGACTGTGGGGTATTGAACTTAGAATTTGGTGGTTTTCCAAAAGGACATGGTCTCCCGCAAGAAGGAGTGTTGTCTCCAATTTTAATGAACATATATCTTGACCTCTTTGACCATGAAATGTACAGGTTGTCAATGAGATATGAAGCTATTGATAAAGGATCAAGCGCTGAGGAAGGTCTGGCCAACTCCATGCTACGCAGTTGGTTTAGGAGACAGATATCTGGTAATGGTTCTCAAGAATGCAATGGTATGGGCAACTCTGGAATTAGGGTGCATTGTTGCCGCTTCATGGATGAGATTCTTATTGCCATCTCTGGTCCCAAAGAGGTGGCTGTTGCCATTAAGTCTGAAACTGAAAATTACTTTAAGAATTCTCTTCATTTAGAATTTGAAAATGAAATAGATGTTTTTCCATGTGATGGGCCTACTGGCATTCGCTTTTTGGGAAGTGTGGTTAAAAGAAGCCTGAAAGAGAGTCCGGCTGTAAAGGCTGTTCACAAATTGAAGGAAAAGGTAACATTATTTTCTTTGCAGAAAGAGCACTCGTGGAATATCGGGACAGCAAGAATTGGCAAGAAATGGCTGGCTCATGGTCTGAAGAAAGTAAAAGAATCGGAGATTAAGCATCTCTCTGATGGTAGCTCCCTTTTGAGCCAAATCTCGTGTTTTAGAAAAGATGGGATGGAAACTGATCATTGGTACAAAGTCTTACTAAAAGTTTGGATGCAAAATAAAAATGTTAAATGCGACAGGAATGAGGATGTTATATTATCTAAGCATATTGTCGAACCAGCTCTCCCTCAAGATTTAAGAGATTCGTACTATGAGTTTCAGAAGCGTGTTCAGGAATATATATCTTCTGAAACAGCTTCTACTCTTGAACTGTTGCCAAACTCCAACTCTTCAACATTAGTGACGCAGATCATAGCTCCAATCAGCATCATAAGGAAGCGACTTTTTCGATATGGGTTGACAAATTCTGAAGGATATCCTCGGCCATGTCATCTGCTAGTTTTTTGGGATGACAATGAAATCATTGACTGGTATTCAGGTTTAATATGCCGGTGGCTGAGATGGTATGCTGAGTGTGACAACTTTAATGAGGTAAAGCTCACTATTTGTAATCAACTAAGGATGTCTTGCATCAGAACTCTGGCAATAAAGTATAGAATACATGAGACTGAGATAGAGAAGAAATTTGATTTTGAATTAAGCAGAATTCCTGCAACTGAAGATATTGAGCTTGAGATAACCAATGAAGCAACAAATTCTGAAGCTTTTGATGATGATGCCTTAATGTATGGAATAGCATACAGTGGACTATGTTTATTCTCTTTGGCAAGAATGGTGAGTCACACACGTCCTTGCAATTGCTTCGTTATAGGATGCATGGCTGCAGCTCCTCGTGTATACACTCTTCACGTGATGGAAAGACAAAGGTTCCCTGGTTGGAAGACTGGATTTTCTAGTTGTATCCATCCCAGTTTACATAGAAGGCGACTTGGGTTGTGTAAACATCATCTGAAGGATCTTCTTCTCGGACACATTTCACTTCAATCTATTAATTTCGGTGCTTGGAGATGAAAGAACCTCTCCTGCTGCAAAGTGGTAAATCTTCTGCGTAGATGGATTGGAGAAGACAGAGAGATGGGAAACCATGTAATTTTGAGACACTGGTTTTATTGTCTATCTGTGATTGAAGTAATCCATCATTTGACTTCGGAAATGTCCAAATCATGATACTCAAATTCGCTGTGGCAAATCATGCTAAAAGCTCAAATTTTGTTAGCGTAGCTGTTCGTGAAAGTCGTATGATGTTGGTCTGATGCTGAAAAAATGAGATAGTTCAAAGAAACTCATGTTAAGGTAAATTTTATTGTATCCACTCCCTGAAAGCCGAGTTAAGTTCATTTTCCTGCTCAGTTTAGGTAGTTATATTATTTTCGTGTGTTTCACTTTTCAGATCTGTATTTCCTGGAACTTTCACTGACCTGGAATATTCTGGAAAATTGTGAGGAATGTATATTTGGCAAAAAAAAAAACTCGAGACTTTCAATTACAATTTGTTTCAGCTTAGGTAATTAGAATTCGTTTAAAAACGGTATTACTGCTAGGTAAAATTTTCTTGATTGGTTTTGGTTCCTTTTTGGATAACTTCCAATTCATTACATATAAATCAAACAAAGATCTTTCTGCAACTTTTGTTTTGAAATGTGTGATACAAGACTAACCTTATGCTCTGATGTGGAGGAATTTGGGAAAACTTTTATTATTATTAAATCATCTTTCTAAAACCTTTATATATAGCGGTAAATAAGTGGTTATAAACCAAGAAACAAAATATATAATTTGATTATGTAAAGCACAAGTTTCATAAAACTCTTGCGAAATATTATTTAAATCATCTTTACTATAAGTATCAAAAAACCAAGTTTTAAACCGGTTCCATTTATTACAAAAAAATTCTTTTTGAATATAAATTCTTGCTTGTGACTCAGGACTAAAATCTATTTGGTGTGGATCATTAAACATCATTGGGGTTGAAATCCATTTCGGACGCAGAAGGAATATCCTTATCAGAAATATTATCACTATCCTGAACAATATTTGTTTGGGGGTTAAGAAATTTCTTGCTGGAGTTGTACTTTTATTTAAAAGACGTTATTAACCTCTAATAAAGAATAAGGAGCAGAATATTCAAATTCTTTTTTTGAATTTTCAAAAGGTTTTGAAGAACTTGAACTAGTACTTGCAGTCAAATTTATAATTTTTTCACGAAGTTTATCATCAGTAACTTCTTTTAATCGAGTGTAGGTTGGCGGTAATCCGTACGGCCTTCCCAATCTAGCTAAAAACAGAGATCACCGATTTATCGGGAACTGGAATTGTTTCACACCTCTGCTGACCCTTATATGTCCACCGAGGTTTCCACCAGTTAAAGATTTCTAATTTTAACATGATCGAGTGTACCCAATCTAGCTAATTCAGTATCCTTAAGTTTAAAGACTGGCGGTAATTCGCACAATCAGTAAGGATATAAGAATCGAAATATACAAGAATTTTTTATATAGTTTAATGACTGTATGGAAGGTCTAACCTTTTACTCAAGCAAGGGGTCTGTTTTATTCTAATACATACTTTCATTGAGTCCATGTGTCTAGCAGTTCTAACCGTGAAAGAAGGCGCCCTTTTCAACTCATTTAACGGGCTAAGGTTCACGGCTGGCTAGATGAAGCCACTAAGGCAAAGCCAATGAGAGTAGTGCTAGAATAGACTGTACCACCATCTCGAAACCAAGTCAAAATACTATATATAAAACTCCTTTATATTTTGATAGAGGCCACATCTTTCATAGTTTATATAGAAGAGAAGTTAGATATTCAACATAGATATAAAGTCTCTTAGCCGGACATAGTCACGGCTAGAGAGGAGAGACTAGAAGAAATACTATAAGTAAGAAAAAAATACCTTATGAGGCCGGATACAAGGCCTGAATACGAAGAACTTGAGATTTTATTTACTTGAACTTCGATTACAAAATAGTACTTACAATTGAGAGAGAGAGAGAGATTTAAGAGAGAGGGGGTTTTGGCTTCTTTCTTCCTCTCTGAAAGAATGAACGTATAAATAGAAAAAGAAAAAAAATCTTTAAATAGTAAAAAGGGTCCCACATAATGAGTCCCTGTACAGTATTTCTACTGTACAAAATAGTATTTCTACTGTTGAAACAGTATATCTACTGTTGAGTGGGGTCCAACGGCTTCACTGTGTTGTGGGGTCCGGCGGCTTCACTGTGCTGGTCGTTTTTCTAACTCTTTCATTTTGCGGAGGAATTCTTCCGCATCTTGTAAGGCTTCATCAGATAATATCTTCTCTGATTCAATAGGTTAAGAGTCATCTGCGATATCATCGTTGCTGGTCTCACTTTGCATTGAGGTGTCTGATTTCTCATATTGATTGATGGAACGAAGGAAATTTCTTTTTACTTCTTCCAAATAGTCATTAATCATTTCTTCCTTATCCCCTTCTTGAAAGGAGATCTTTCTGGCAATGTGCCGAACTGAGCTATCATCAATTTTCTCTTGCTGAGGGTTGCTGGAATATTCTTGGATTTTTGTTTTAATGGAATCCAAGAGTTCTTGACCGTATAACGTCTTTGTTTTAGGATCTTTTTTCATCAGTTTATCCTAGAAATTATTATAAAAGGTCATGTATAAACAATGAATCTGTTCCTCAGTGAATCCTACCTCTGGAATTCATTTATGAATCCAAAGAATAGAGAATTCTAAAAAGAAATATATCTGGTCAATCTTTTCTAAGTAACAGATATGATCTGTGTGGTATAACTCGTTTAGAACTGGTAAAAATTTTATCCATTCTTTGTATAACATAAGAAATAGATCAGGTAATATCTTAACTGTCGGACCGTGGTATGACCACCAGTTTAGAAACCAATTAGGAATGGGCTCTGCAAATATCTTTGCACATACCTTTATAAATCAAGTGCTCTTATGTCTATCATTATTGTAATAGAATACTTTATCAAAGACCTGGATATAATCCCAATAGGTAAAATTCATACGGGACTTGTTAAGGCTTATATGCCTTTCTTTCATTGTAGATATACCCCAATCTTCAACAGATATAATCTGTTTGATAATGATTTTCGAGAAGTTATAAACATTTTCGTCTCTGCTATAACCAGAAAAGTGCTGAAATTCTGCACTGCATGTACTGGTGAGAATAGTCTCATAATAAGATCGGGTTTTGTATGACTCACTCGGATAATATAATTCATTTATCAAATACCTTTGGAATATCTTCCATGGTTCTTCTTTCCTCTGAATATCCGTATTTTCTAAAAGAAATATCATTTCTTTTTTAAGCAATTTCTCATAAGACTTGATATCATCATTGTCCTCTTTTGTAATTGAAGCAAAAGTATCACTTTACTTTTGAGCAGTCAAGTATGCCTGCAAGTGTGCATATAATGGATTATCTTCTGGAATATCTTCCAGGTGAACGGATGGTCCAATTGAGGATTCTCGTCTGAGAGATATCTTCTCATTAGTAAAGGTTCTTCTTCCCATTTGTATAACTGGGGAGTTTGATGTGGATCCGTATGACGATCCTGAAGGAGATGTTCTCTCTTGGGAATGTGGGGATGATCTTCCCCTTCCTCTACCTCTACCTCTGCCCCATGGGGGTTCCATTCTGCAAATATTCACGAGATAGGAAATCTGGCAGAGAGTTATCAATTCCTTTTTTGTATTGAATTTCGAAATCAAAGGGGGCTAATTGAGCCTGCCATTTTGCAAATATCAATTTTGAGGCATCGTGTTCAAAATCTTTGTTAAACATATATTTAACAGATTGAGCGTCAGTTTTTATCAAAAACTTTTGATTATATAAATCATCTTGGAATTTTAAAATACATTTAACTATAGTTAACATTTCATGAGCCACAATAGTGTATTTTCTCTGGGCTTCAGACCATTTACCAGAGTGAAATCTAATCAAGTATTCATGATTATTATTTGGATTTATTTGTTTCAAAATCCCTCCGTAACCAATATTAGACGCATCTGTCTCCACAATCTTTTGCCATGCAGGATTAGCAAGGGTTAAACAAGGTAAAGATTTAACACGTTGCTTAATATTTTTAACTAAAATAGTATGACTATCAGTCCAAGGGTTTTTATGATCCTTTTTTAGCCTATCATATAAAGGAGCTAAATCACGAGATAAATCTTTATAAGAAGGTGATATATAATTTAAACTTCCCAAAAACCTTTGTAACTGAGTTTTATCAGTAATAATATCGGGAAATTTTGAAGCAAAATCAATAGATCTTTGAATCGGAGTTATTTTTCCTTGACAAATATAATGTCCTAAAAATCGAATATTAGTTTGGAATAAACTCATTTTTTGTTTTGAAATACCAAACCATTTTGTATAACAATTCTTTTAAAAATATCTAAATGCTTAATATGCGTTTCAAATATTTTTGAGAATATCAAAATGTCATCAATATAAACAATGATGAAATCCAAATATGGATTAAATATATCATTCATGATTTTTTGAAATTCAGAAGGGGCATTCTTTAAACCAAAAGGCATAACATTCCATTCATATTGCCCAAATGAAACATTAAAAGCAGTTCTATAACTAAGATCTTAAATATTTGAATCTGCCAATATCCAGATTTTAAATCAAAATTTGAAAATATATTGGCATCATATAATCTTGACAAAAAATCTTTTTTATTGGGAATTGGATATCTTATCCACTTTAAATACTTATTTAAAGGTTTATAATTAATAACCAATCTAGGAATACCACGTTCTTTTTCAGCAGCATTATTAACATAAAAAGCTGTGCAAGACCAAGCAGATTTTGACGGTTTTATCAAACCTATTTGTAACAAATTATCAATCTTTTTTTGCAGAATTCTACCAATTCAGCGTTCATCTGACAAGGTCGAGATTTAGTAGGAATATCATCCTCAGAGAAATTATCTTTATATGGAAGAGTAACAATATATTTTTTTCTATTCCAAAAGGCACTAGGATGCTCAGCACAAATATCAATAGCAATATTTTCGGAAATTAATTTAATCTTTTCATGCACTTTAGTAGAATTTAAAGTATCAACTATATTCATACTAAATAATTCCAATTGTAACGAATCAATATGTCCTTACTTCATATCAATTAAAGCATTTATATCTCTAGTTACAGGATCTATCATAAAAGTATAACTTATCTCTTTATCCTTATAAGTAGCAGTAAAACCTTTTGAGTCTATGCTAGTAAACGGATAAATAGCGTTAATAAAAGATGTTCTAAGTATAATTGGAGGGTATAACTAGTTTTTAATCAAGAAAAAGAAGTGAAGAATGCAGACTTTATTCTGACAAATACCAGTATTAGGTAATTTATACTCTATGTCTAAAGCATGTCCTGAAGCAGACTTTACCATATGAGTAGTTTTCTGAAAATATTTAGTAGAGTACTAAACCTTCTTGTATGCAGCTAACATCAGTTCCACTATCAATCATAGCAATATTTGTAATAGAAAAACTATTATCAATTAAAATAGTACATTTAATATACCATCTATGAGCAGTAACAATTTGCATCATTCCCAAAAACATATCATGTTGAGAATCAATCTTAATAGGTTTTTCTTCAATATCATTTTCAGAAATACCTTTGTTTTTATCATTAGATTTCTCAGCTAGAGAATTGATTTTCTCAATCTGAGTAATCCTATGATTACAAATCATTTGATTTTGTTTAAGAGATTTGATCTCCCCTTTTAAACTTTCAATTTAAACCTTTAAATCATCGAAAGAAGCATCTCTAGTTAGTGTAATTTTATTATTAAGTCGGTTATTAATTTCTGACAAAAGAGTAAGGCGCAAAATATTCAAATTTGTTCTTTTGTTTTTCAAAAGGCTTTGAAGAACTAGAACTTAAACTTGCAGCCAAATTAATAATTTTTTCACGAAGTCTATCATGAGTAAGTTCTTTTAAAAGTTCTATTACATTATCAGATGTAATAGTTTTCATGTTCAAATCTTGAAATTGAGATTGTAATTTATAAAATTCATCATCATCACAAGTACATATATTACCTTTGCAAGCTGTACAAGTATTATCAATATTTTTATCACTATCAGATAAATTAAGTAAATCTATTTCAGCTTCAGATTCTGACTCTGAAAAATAATCAGATTCTGATCCATAAGTGTATAACAAACCATAAACCTTATCACGTAACTCATCGTCTAGTTCTAAGGTTTTCAGCTTTTGAAGCTTACAATTTGGAGCTATGTGGCCAAATTTTTCACATTTATAACACTTAATATCAACAAGATCTCGCTTAGACCTATTTTTCGCAAATCTAGTAGACTTGCGATGGGCTTTCTTAGCATCACGCTCTTCTTTGGATCTATATCTAGATCTCTTTTTCTTATAAGAACTGTCTGGGTTAGGGTATCTATGATACTTGTGTTTCTTCTTCTTATGAGTAGAAGTCTCGGGTAAACCGAACTGGGTGCAAAAGTCTCCTAATTGTGATTTTTTCTTAAGCTTATCTATCTTAAGCTGTCTGGACAATTTTAACTTATTACACAAGTTTAATCCTTCTTGTGTGCATACTCCTATCAATTTTCTATAGGTATAATCTTTGTACGGAATTTCTCCGTAACTACCCCTTAGAGCTTTTCTTACTCTTTCAGCAAATAAGGAGGAAGGCCATCTATAAACTTAGCTTTCCAATGTTCATACTTATTTTCGGGTAATTTCATTACTCTACTCATAAAAGTATCTTTTTACCATCTAAACTCGCTTAAGGTCCTACATCTAAGGCCATTTAGCAAAGTACAGACAGTCTCATTCTGATTGGTAAATCTACCATTGAAATATTTTAATATGGTAAGAACAAGGGTGTAAACAACATCTTCTCTATTTTTCACTAGAGCCATGCCTAAGTTATCAACTCCTTCGTCAGTGGCTATTGCATTAATAACCATCTCCTTTTCTTCAATACTTAAATAATTATCCCACCAGCCACGAAGCTGACCAGTAAAACCTGCAATAATTATTTTGTAAATAGTTCTATATGTATTTTTTATAATTTTATGCATACATAAGCATTCTATGCACAAGAATAGTCAATTGTCTATCAGCCAAACCATCAAGATTCCATTCATAAATTTCGGAACCACTGTAAGACGTATTAGTCTGATTTCAATCGCGTTCCTCTATTAAGACATCTTGAGGGGTAGGACGATCGTAATAATAAGTTTGCATTCTGGGTTTATCAGCATACTTACTATTCTTTTTGAGATAACCTCTGAGCTAATTAAACTCTGACCAAACTTCATTTTTATAATCAAAAGTGGTATCTAATTTATCAGCAAAATCTTTTGATAAATCAATAAGTTTGACATTTAAATCAGATAACTTTTTGTCAAGAAATTCTTCTAAATCATTTAAAGACTTGAATTTATAATCCTGAATTTTAGGGGGTCTTTGAACATGATTATTATTATTTGTGATAAAGGAATTTGGGGGAGTTAAGATTGTTGACCAAGAAACATTCCCCGTATACCTGGGTTATGTCCTCCATAGCACTTTTCATTTCTCCAATTTGCCAGTGGGAGGTCTGCATGCTTGTCATCTATTTTAACCGAGGAGAGTTAGAGGACTGCTGCAATGTGATAGTGGTTTTCTGATCTAGAAATCTTCTCTTATAGGTTATTCATCTTGATAGGACGGTGTAAATCTTACCTCAAAAAATGAAAAACTCAAGGAATGCTTCTAACAATTAACAATCAAAAAAAGGAATGCATCCGTTTGTAATGAGAAGGAACTAAAGTGATAAGAGTATTTCTATTTATGATTTCGGTTATTGCTTAAAGTGATATGATAGATGACACTCATCTAATTTTGACTAGTCTTATTTGTTTTGTTTTAGGTTTCTTACAACTTAATTTAAAAATTTTCGTATCATGTTCTAGTATTAAGTATATTGGTGACCAGAACTCGGGGCAAATCCAAATTTTCTTGCAAATAAAAAAGATGGCGAATCTGATTAGGATTGATTCTATTTTACCTAAATGAAGATAACGACTGGTTGATGGTTGATATACTCATGTAAACAATACTGGCATATCAATGCTATGAAAGAAAGTTTCTTCCACCAGTCTAGGATTAGAAGTTGATAAGTAGATCATAAGTGCTCAAGTGTGTGGATTCAAAATTTCTTTATTTCTGTAATTTTGAAATTTCTTTTTGTGCATGCCAATGAAAGTTCATACTCTCTATGCTGGGCAAGTTGAATAAAGTCCACGAAGATTTATAAATCGTCTTTCAGACTTACCCATTTTTCCTGAAAATGACATTCTTTTTTTTGTTCTCAAAAACTAACTAAATATCAAATGTGCATTTGAAGGAAGAAAAGTCAGTTAGGGGATTGTTTCATATATATATATATATATATATATATATATATATATATATATTATATCTATCTTTAATAGTTCATATCATATTCA
The DNA here is from genome assembly GCF_000715075.1 of Nicotiana tabacum. Lineage (NCBI taxonomy): Eukaryota > Viridiplantae > Streptophyta > Magnoliopsida > Solanales > Solanaceae > Nicotiana > Nicotiana tabacum. Next base: position 576,040 of record NC_134089.1, on the reverse strand, counting down.
TCCGTCGCTCCATACGCTTCTAACAGAGACTAACATCACATAGAGTGCAGGGACATGTAGGTAGGGTAGTGCGGCATGCAGGCTGATTAGACTAAAGCATCAGCCAGTTTCACTATGTCGTTACAATACCCCATCTCTTCCTACTAGTGGAATGCTATTTTCTGAACTCTATGAAGCTCTATGAGGTACAATCTCCTATCTGCTTTATGCAACTTTTTCTAATATTGTCTCGCAAATTTTCTTGTTAGAATTATCTATCTAATGATCTATAATAATTATGTGGATCATACAAATGGCCCCTTGTGGTTGTATTACTGCAAACTTCAATGTTATTGCTGGACTTGAAATAAATGCTTAAGCACTGGCAAATTTATAAGACGAGCCAGCTTGGTCATGATGTCATTGTACATAAACCAGAACCCTGTTTTAATTTTTTTTCTTCTGAATGCAAACAAAGAATTTTTTTGTATAGCATAGGTTCGTAGATTTAAGAATTCCTCTGTTGGATTTTCTTTTGTGCAAAGAGGAACGTTGTAGCTGCCAAAACTTGAACTCCATTATAGAGATTTCAGTCTGTTTACCCGAAAAATTGGATAGATTTAAATTTGTGTATAGTTCTAAGGATATATGATATAATTTGATATAAATCGTATAGAGAAATAGAAATACATGTATTCTTGAATATGAGAATGAGGACAGTGATCAAGAAGAACGAATAAGATAAAGTGAAATAAACACAAGGGGATATCTTTCAATATGAGAAGGAATCTTTTATTACAAAATGTGTCCCTCTGCTTACAATCTATCACATCCTTATAGTAGAGGGATCCTACTTTACACACAATAAAAAATACGTAGTGGAGAGCCCATGATGTATTGTCTTTTCCCTAATTTCCGTCAGGATTCTCTCCCTTAGTGCGGCTGTAACGGCCTTGTCTGTGAGCTTCGATACTAACTCGAACTCAATATCGGGTCGAGCCATCGGCTTTGACTCGAGCTCGATCCTGACTCGGAGTTTTGATATTAGGAGTGGGTGTTGGTCGGTTTGTGCATCTCCGACAACCTTTTGCCTCGTGGTTCGATTTGGTCATGGGCCCGATAATGATACCGAACTGATCCTTGATCGAACTTGGAGCTTGAATCCCGAAGCCCTTTCTTCGCACCTCGACCTGACCTTACGTAGATACCTTTCGATCGAAGTACTGTTATCTCGACCAGTCCGTACGACTGACTTAAATAGGTTTTGACCGCATACAGATAGTCCCCTCGTTTCTCGGAGAGGATGTGATGAGAAACGATATGATTTCGCACGGTATGATTAGACATATATTGACATTAGTATTGAGTCTGACCATGACGTACGAGGTAGTTGTCCCGTCGGTTCAGCTTACCGAGGCATTTAATGCGTGTCAGTCGATGTCGGCCATTATGTGAGAATGAACCGCCTATGTTTAGCCCATAAATAGCCCGTCCTAAATCAAACTTAATCTGTTACCCGAATCAAAAAAACCCCAAATTTCTCTTACTCTTTCCGCCTCCATTTCGCTGTTGGTAGAGCCACCTCCATCAGCGTTTGACACCATAATCCTTTTATCTTCCTTTGCTTTTCTTTTACTTATACCTTATGGCAAAAACTTCAAAAACCATACCGCAGAAGGAGAAAGCTTCCTCTTCCCGGCCGTCCGGCGACAAGACACCGGCGGAACCGCTTCCCCATGAGTATGTTCCTGGCCCGTGTATTCTAAAGGCCAATTTTAAGGTTGAGAATCCTTTGTCGGTTCCGGGCTGATATGAGAATGTGTCGATGTATATGTGCTCGATAACAGAGGGCCATCTCGAGTCCATGAGGAAGGACTGCAACTGGGGTCCCAAGGTTGTGCTGCAAATTCCTCTTCCGGAAGAGAGCATCATCACTCACGTGGAGGGTTTTTTAAGTATTTACACTTACCCATTCACGTTGGGTCCCGTCGATCCTATGATCATCGATTTTTGCAGAAGATATCGGGTCACCCTCGGTCAAATTCATCCTTCTCTATGGCGCATAGTAATCTTACTTCGCTTCTTCTCCAACAAGGCTGGGGGGCTGGATTTCACCCTAAATCACCTCATATGATTGTATCGGCCTCAAATCTTCTGATGACTAATCAAGCTCCATCGTCGGGCATCGAAAGCTTTAATATCGAGCATCGATGAAGATAAGGATCGGGGTTGGATGAGCCGTTATAGTCGTGTGAGGACCCGTAACCTTATCCCGGAAGAGAAGATGTTGTTCCCTGAGGAATGAAATTTCGAACGTAAGTGATTTTCATAAGGCGTTGCTTTTCGTATCTTTCTATGATTCTATCTGATATCTCCCTCCGATATACAACTGCCCCTTGGATTCCACAAGCGGTACCTGACCTCGAGGATTGGGTTCGGAAGTTAGCCTCAATTTTCTCTTATGCCGAACACGCTTGGCGTGATTTGGTGAAAGTTAGGTGGGAGGCCAAAAATCACGGTAAGGGTCACTTCTCATGTTTTTCGAAACATTTTTTGTGCTCCATTCGTTACTGACTTCCTTTCATGCAGGCATAACCAAGGACGCCGTTTTGAGGCCTTCGAGTGGTGAGGAAGGAACCAAGTCCCTGGTTCCGAAACCGGGGAAAGATAGAAAACGAAAAACTGCCTCTCAGTTCGAGGACCCTAAACCCAAAACTCGAATGGTGAAGAAAAAGTTAATTGCTCTTACGATGGACTCGGTCCAAGACTCAGAGAAGAAGAAGAAGAAGAAGAAGAAGAAGAAGAAGAAGAAGAAGAAGAAGAAGAAGAAGAAGAAGAAGAAGAAGAAGAAGAAGAAGAAGAAGAAGAAGAAGAAGAAGAAGAAGAAGAAGAGGAAGAAGCTTTGGCACTCGACGTCGTCAGACCTTCCGAGCCGATGATAGCTACACTGGACCGGGCCGGTTCTGATAGCCCGAGGGTCGATCAGCGCGTCCCGAGCGATTTGCTCGGGACCATGACAGTGGGCCACTTGCCTTCTCTTCCGACCTTTTCTGAGGAGGCGTTAAGGGAAACTCGAGAATTGAAGACCCCCCGATATGGGCGGAGGCTCCAGTATAGGGGACCCTTTTCGGGATTGCTTTGCTGGAGTCGATGATGCCTACGATATTAATGACGATTCTATTCTCCTAGAAGAGGCCCAACGTTTCATTTCTCGGGTAATGACTTTACTGCGCTTGGTTTCTTCGTTCTTTTCTAAACCTGAGTTGCATTTTTTCCCTTTTGTGTAGGCTCTTAGCAAGTTTCAAGCCGATCTCAGCCAGTGTGAGGCCGAGCTTCAAAGGGTCTGGGGGGAGAGAGATGCTTCCAAGCTTCTTTGTGGCCAAAAGTAAGAGGTTATAAAGGACCTCCAAGTAGATTTGTCCAAGGCTCGCGAAGAAGAGGCCGAACTGGACAAACAGGTGAGCATCGTTCTTTTAGAGTATGGATTCGACCCAACTGTGGAAGCTAACCCTTCATTATCTCAGCTGCAACAAAAGGTTGAGAAGATCGGGTTGCTTCGGGGAGAAGTCGATCAGATCAAGGCCGAGTGTGATCGGTGGAAGGCAACTATGGACAACCTAGCTGTCGGCCGATGTTCAACTTTGGGGTGTCAAGCAAAAAAGTTCGCCCCAGGCCAGGAGGATCGAAGAGCTTGAGACAGGGCTTGCTGAGGCCAAGGCGGAGATCGAGTAGTCAAAAGTCATGGCAGACAAGTCCATTATTGTGTATCGGGCCGATGTCGAGGCTGCTCAAATACAGCTAAGGGAGGCTTCTGATCGGGAGCAACGAGTTACTAACTTGGCAAAGTGCCAATCTCGGAGGGAAACCCTCGAGGAAATCCACACTCGAGGTTTTGAACTTTTCAAGGAGATCGCTCGAGCTAAGGCGCTCGAAGCTGAAGCCAGGCAGCTTGTCTCTTTTGACGACGACGATGATGATGAAGAAGGTAGTCGGGGCGGGTCCAATGAAAAGCCTGAAGAAGAATCAGCTCCCGAAGGAGACATTGACACCGGCCGCAGTTAGGACATAGTTTCTTTTTTGCAAAATTTTGGTCGTCTCTTTATACATACCCCCTTCTTTTGTTAATAATAGAGCTTCTTTTGAATGTCTTCTCATTTTCATACTCGAACGTGTTTTTGCTTTTGTGAAGATTTTGTTATTGCTCGAATGAGTTATCTTGAATTTTTGAGTAATGGAACCCTTTTGGTCTGTTCTAAGCGAGAACAGAGCCCCAAACTCTCACTGTGTTGGTCCCTAAGCTTAATAATTGTGTGAGTGATTATTTTGAGCTTGAAGTAAGATACTCGTAGGTGAGTGGTTCACTCGAACTTGATGTAAGATAGCCCTTAGGCTTAATGATTGAGTGAGTGTTTGCTTTGAACTCGAACTCAGTGTATCTTAGCCCGTAGGCCTTTTATGATCGAGTGAGTGGTTCGCTCGAACTCGATGTAAGATAGCCCTTAAGCTTAATGATTGAGTGAGTGTTTGCTTCGAACTCGAACTCAAAGTATCTTAGCCCGTAGGCTTTTTATGATCGGGTGAGTGGTTCGCTCGAACTAGATGTAAGATAGCCTTTAGGCTTAATGATTGAGTGAGTGATTGTTTCGAACTCGAACTCGATGTAAGATAGCCCTTAGGCTTAATAATTGAGTGAGTGTTTGCTTCGAACTCGAACTCAAAGTATCTTAGCCCGTAGGCTTTTTATGATCGAGTGAGTGGTTCGCTCGAACTCGATGTAAGATAGCCCTTAGGCTTAATGATTGAGTGAGTGTTTTCTTCGAACTCGAACTCAAAGCATCTTAGCCCGTAGGCTTTTTATGATCGGGTGAGCGGTTTGCTCGAACTCGATGTAAGATAGCCCTTAGGCTTAATGATTGAGTGAGTGATTGCATCGAACTCGAACTCAAAATATCATAGCCCGTAGGCCTTTTAATGGTGGTTGGCCCTTAGGCCTGTTTGAATCATGAAGTAGGAAGATCTTTTCAAAGTAAGAGATATCTGAGAAGAATAAGTTTTCCTTTATAAGTCATTATACATATGTTTGTATCTTGTGCCAGAGTTCGAGCAAAACTACATGGGCATGGTTCGTTTTGCCATTTGGCCCTTACACTTTTCTAAGTCGAGACCCTGCCCGACATGAATTTGATATGAAATAACTTTCTTGTGTCGAACTTTATTTATTCAATGGTAGCCCCCCCAGTATTCGGGGTTTATTATGAAGAAGCCTCGGATACTGTTGAATTGCCTTCAGGTAGCACATAATTGTTGCCTCGTTAAAAACCTTGCCGGAAAAACCCATTTGGGATAAAAGCCGAACTAAGGAAAAAAAGAGTACAACGCGTGCTTTAAAACCAGAGGTCTTGATATCTTTTATCGAATTCCTGCAATGATTTAGTGCCGAATATGTATATAGATGATAGAAAGGAGAAAATCATACCTTAACAATAATATTGTTTGAGGAGTGATATGTTCTAATTGTTTGGTAACGGTTTGCCATCCATTGTTCTGAGTTTATAAGACCCTTTTTCCGACTATATCGAGGACGTGATAAGGTCCTTCCCAATTCAGGCCGAGCTTCCCTTCATTAGGATCTCGAGTGTTGATGGTGACCCTCCTTAGGACCAAGTCCCCGGCCTCGAAATGGCGGAGTTTGCTTCTTCTATTGTAGTACCTTTCGATTCGTTGTTTTTGTGCAGCCATTCGGACCAGTGCCGTTTCTCATTTTTCATCTAATAATTCGAGGCTAGTATTCATAGCCTCGTGGTTCGACTCTTCCGATGTATGTCGGAGCCTTGCGCTGGGTTCTCCGACTTAGACTAGAATTAAGGCTTCGGAGCCATATACTAAGGAAAACGGAGTTGCTCCAGTACTGGACTTCGATGTTGTTCGGTATGCCTATAGGACTTCGGGCAGAATTTCTCTCCACTTCCCTTTATCTTCGCTCAACCTTTTCTTCAGGTTTTGGATGATAGTCTTGTTCGTTGATTCGGACTTTCCGTTCCAGCTGGGATGATATGGTGTTGACAGTATTCTTTTTATTTTATGGTCTTCGAAGAATTTTGTCACTTTACCGCCGATAAATAGTTTACCATTGTCGCATGTTATTTCTGCTGGTATCCCAAATCGACACACGATGTGGTCCTAGATGAAATCTATAACCTCTTTTTCTCTCAATTTTTCGAACGCCTGTGCTTCAACCCATATAGAGCAATAGTCAGTCATAAACAAAATGAATTTAGCTTTACCTGGGGTCGATGGTAGAGGGCCGACGATATCCATTCCCCATTTCATGAATGGCCATGGAGAAATGACCGAATGAAGTTGCTCTCCGGGTTGATGGATCATCGATGCAAACCTTTGACATTTATCACATTTTCGAACGAACTCCTTAGTGTCCTTCTCCATGCTATTCCAGTAGTACCCTGCTCTGATGATTTTGCAAATTAATGGTTCGGCGCCGGAGTGGTTTCCACAAGTGCCTTCATGGACCTCTCGTAAAACATAATCGGTGTCTCCTGGTCCCAAACATACCTCCAGTGGTCTGTCGAACGTCCTTATGTATAATGTTCCATCTTCAATTAGCGTGAATCTAGCAGCTTTGGTTCGTAGAACCCTCGATTCTTTAGGGTTCGATGGGAGTTTTCTGTTCTTTAAGTATTCAATATACTTACTCCTTCAATCCCAGGTTAAGCTCGTGGAATTTATTTCGACATGCCCCTCCTCGATTACAGATCTCGAGAGTTGAACGACAGTCCCCGAGTTGATCTTATCTTCCTTGACCGACGACCCCAAATTTGCGAGTGTGTCAGCCTCACAGTTTTGTTCTCGAGGCACATGTTGTAGGGTCCATTCTTTGAAACGGTGTAGAGTTACCTGTAATTTGTCCAAATACCTTTGCATCCTATCTTCTCGACCCTTGAAAGTTTTGTTTACTTGATTCACCACTAGTAAAGAGCCACATTTGGCTTCAATGACTTCTGCTCCCAGGCTTTTAGCTAGCTCGAGACCTGCAATCATGGCCTCGTACTCGGCCTCATTGTTAGTTAATCTAGTGGTTTTGATGGATTGCCTAAAAATGCCACATGTGGGAGGTTTCAGTACGATGCCAAGCTCGGACCCCTTCACATTTGAAGCACTATCTGTGTAGAGGGTCCAAACCCCCGACGACGTACCCGATTTTAACAAGAGTTCCTTTTCAATTTCGGGTACAAGGGTTGGCGTGAAATCGGCCACAAAGTTCACTAAAATTTGGGACTTGATGGTCGTACGGGGTTGATATTCGATATCGTACCCACTGAGTTCGACGACCTATTTTGCCAATCGACCCGATAATTCAGGCTTGTGCAAAATATTGCGAAGTGGGTAAGTGGTTAAAACGCATGTGGGGTGACATTGAAAGTATGGTCTTAACTTTCTAGAGGCGCTTATTAGTGCAAGTGCTAATTTCTCTAAGTGAGGGTATCTAGTCTCCGCTTCTCCTAAGGTCCAACTTACATAATAAACAGGAAACTGTGTATCTTGCTCTTCTCGAATTAGGATGCCACTTAGCGCGATTTCCGATATCACCAAGTATAAGTAAAGCTTCTCATCTATCCTCGGAGTGTGAAGTAGTTGTGGGCTCGATAGGTACCGCTTCAATTGTTCTAGTGCATGTTAGCATTCCGGGGTCCAGGCGAAATCGTTCTTCCTTTTGAGTAGAGTGAAGAATTTATGGCTTCGATCTGATGACCTCGAAATGAATCGGCCTAAGGCAGCTATCCGCCCGGTTAGCCTTTGCACTGCTTTCACGCTATCCTCGATGGTGATGTCTTCGATGGCCTTGATCTCGATTCCCCGATTCGATACCATGAAACTAAGAAACTTGCCTGATCCAACCCCGAAAGCACATTTCTTGGGGTTGAGCTTCATGTTGTATTTTCTTAAGATCTTGAACGTTTCCTGCAAATAAGTCAAATGGTCCTCTGCGCGCAGGGACTTAACTAGCATGTCATCAATGTAAACTTCCATCGACTTACCTATTTGTTCTTCGAACATTTTATTCACTAAGCGTTGGTAAGTAGCTCCTGCATTTTTTTAGCCCGAATGGTATTACATTATAGCAATAGGTTCCGTACTTGGTGATAAATGAAGTCTTTTCCTGGTCCTCCGGGTTCATCCAAATTTGATTGTACCCGTAGTAGGCGTCGAGAAAAGTAAGGATCTCGTGGCCGGCTATGGCATCGATCATGTGATCGATGCTAGGCAGTGGAAAAGAATATTTGGGGCATGCTTTGTTTAGATCTTTATAATCTACACACATTCTAAGCTTGTTCCCCCTTTTTAGGGACCACAACTACGTTGGCTTACCACTCGGGATATTTTACTTCCCGAATTGACCCTATTTTGAGAAGTTTAGTTACCTCGTCCTTTACAAATGCGTGTTTTACCTCGAACTGAGGTCTTCTTTTTTGCTTCACTGGTTTGAACCTAGGGTCCAAGCTCAGCTGGTGCGTTGTTATAGACGGTGGGATCCCTGCCATGTCTAAATGGGACCAAGCAAAACAATCTATGTTATCGATAAGAAATTGAATAAGTTTTTCCGTGAGTTTGGTGGTCAATCCCGTTCCCAGGTATACCTTTCTCTCGGCCAGATATTCAATTAATATAACATATTCCAGTTCTTCAATCGTAGATTTGGTGGCGTCGGAGTCATCGGGGATGATGAAAGCTCGAGGTGTCAGAAACTCTTCCTCGTCATCCTCTATTTCTTGTTCCACCGGTTCGGTCGAGACTGGTGGTTGTGATTGCTATTTGGTTTCTCGTCTATCTTTAGTGCTCGATCTTTCCGAGGCTGATAGCGTTGGTATCAGTGTTACCTCATCGACCGCAAATATTTCCTTCGCAGCATGTTACTCCCCATATACTGTTTTCATGCCGTCCGATGTAGGGAATTTCATTACTTGGTGGAGGGTCGAAGGTACTGCCTTCATATTGTGGATCCAAGGCCTTCCGAGTAGGGCATTGTACCTCATATCTCCTTCGATTACGTGGAATTTGGTATTTTGGATGGTTCCAGCTACATTCATTGGTAGAGTAATCTCCACTTTAGTCGTTTCACTGGCCATATTGAAGTCGTTCAAGACCCGAGCTGCGGGCACGACTTGATTCTACAAACCGAGCTGCTCTACTACCCAAGATCGGATGATATTCGCAGAGCTACCTGGATCTACTAAAACACACTTAACTTGAGCTTTATTTAATAGGACAGAAATTACCAGAGCGTCGTTGTGAGGTTGAGAGATGCCCTCGGCTTCTTCAATTCCGAATGATAAAGTGCCCTCGGGTACATAACCTCGAGTTCGTTTTTCCCCTTTGGCCGGTATCTTGCCGTATTTGAGCACGGGTCCCTGTGGAGTATCGACCCCACCGATGATCATATGAATGATATGCAGAGGTTCCTCTTGTTTATCTTTTTTGCTGGCGTCCCTTTCTATGAAGTGATTCTTGGCTCGGTCACTGAGGAACTCTCGAAAGTGGCCCTCATCGAAAAGTCGGGCTACCTCTTCTCTTAATTGTCTGCAATCCTCAGTCTTATGGCCATGCGTACCATGATACTTACACATCGAATTCGGGTTCCTTTGAGAAGGGTCGGATTGCATGGGTATGGGCCACCTAGTATCTTTGATTCTTCCGATTGCTGATATAATGCATGATGCGTCAACGCTGAAATTGTACTCCGATAGCCGAGGTGCCTCTATAGGATCGGCATATTTATTGAAGCCACTCTTGCTCATAAGCCCCCGAGAATTTTGTCCTCGATCACTCCTTCGATTGTTTCGAGCGAAATTGTGTGCTGAACTGTTGTTCATTCGATCTGCGACGTAAGGTTGATATCGGTCTCTGTTAGACCTTTGCTCTCTGTCGATGTCCCTCTCATTTTTAATAGTTGTCCTGTTCTGATGCATGGATCCGGAAGGAGCTCCCAACTGGTCGTCTTTAACCCTAATTTTTGACTGATATCGATTGTGTACATCTGCCCAAGTTATTGCTGGATACTCGATCAAATTTTATTTCAGCCGACGTGATGCTATTGAACTTTGCTCATTCAACCCTTGGGTGAAAGCTTGGATGACCCAGTCATCTGTGACTAGTGGCAATTCCATGCGTTCCATTTGAAATCGGGATACGAACTCCCTTAGCATTTCACTACCCCTTTGTTTTACTTTGAAGAGGTCTGATTTCCTTGCTGCGACCTTTATGGCACTGGCATGTGCCTTTACAAATGAATCCGCTAACATGGCAAAAGAATCAATGGAATTTGGTGGCAGATTATGATACCAAATCATCGCTCCCTTTGAGAGGGTCTCTCCGAATTTTTTTAATAATACGGATTAGATCTCATCGTCTGCGTTACCTTTGATGGCACACGTGTAGGAGGTGTCGTGTTTGTTGGGATCGGTCGTACCATTTCATTTGGAAATTTCGGGCATACGGAATTTTTTGGGGATTGGTTTTGGGGCTGCATTCGAGGGAAAAAGACTTTTGTATGAATTTTTTCGAATCCACCCCTTTTATCATTGGTGGAGCTCCCAGGATCTGATCGACCCTAGAATTATATGTTTCTACTTTTTTATCGTTGGCTTCGACTCATTTTGTGAGTTCCTCGAGCAATTTAGTAATTTCGGGAGTAGTCCTCGATTCTTGCTCGTTTGACTTCACTATGGCTGGCTCCGTTCTGTGGGTGATTTCTCGAAGCGGATTGGGTTCCGGCCTGTTTTGTACCTGAGTTTGGCTCTGCAACTGAGCTATCGCTATTTGCTGGGCTTGTAACATTTCGAAAATCATGCGCAAGTTAACGTCGTTTTCCTCGACGTTATGGGTATCTCAAGCTGCAGACTGAGTGCCACCATGAATGTTATTTTCGGGTTCAGCATGTAGGTTCGCCTCAATAGCTACATGCAAATTGATATCCATCGGTGCTCCGATTCGAGCTCCAACAGCGTTTACAAGTGGTCTTTCAGTACTGCGTGTCATGTTATTGTTCTCATCTTGAAGACCGGCTTCGTTGTCGATTGGTGAAGCCATTTGATTGGTAGTTAGTCGTTGTTAATCCGAAATCCAAGATATTTTCGGAAACAAGCACAAAACACAATGACGTATTTTTTCAGATTCGTATCAAATGACCACTGTTATCCTTAGCCCCACGGTGGGCGTCAAACTGTTTACCCGAAAAATTGAATAGAGTTAAATTTGTGTATGGTTCTAAGGATATGTGATATAATTTGATACAAATCGTATAGAGAAATAGAAATACATGTATTCTTGACTATGAAAATGAGGATAGTGATCAAGAAGAACGAATAAGATAAAGTGAAATAAACACAAGGGGATATCTTTCAATATGAGAAGGAATCTTTTGTTACAAAATGTGTCCCTCTGCTTACAATCCATCCCATCCTTATAGTAGAGGGATCCTACTTTACACACAATAAAAAATACGTAATGTAACGGCCTTGTCTGTGAGCTTCGATACTGACTCGAACTCGATATCGGGTCGAGCCATCGGCCTTGACTCGAGCTCGATCCTGACTCAAAGTCTTGATATTCGGAGTGGGTGTTGGTCGGTCTGTGCATCTCCGACAACCTTTTGCCTCGTGGTTCGATTTGGTCATGGGCCCGATAATGATACCGAATTGATTCTTGATCGGACTTGGAGCTCAAATCCCGAAGCCCTTTCTTCGGACCTCGACCTGACCTTACGTAGATACCTTTCGATCGATGTATTGTTATCTCGACCAGTCCGTACGACTGACTTAATAGGTTTCGACCGCATACACAGTCTCACTTATCAAAATCGTGTCTATCGCTATCCAACCCTCAAGCAATTTGAAGGGAAATACAAGTGCCATCTGATCTTTGTAATACAGAGAATGTTGACATTACCTTATTGGATTCGCTTTCTCTAAGTCGTTCCTTTTTTCAGGTCGATACAATAGCAAAGGCGGCGTCTTTATTGGACCTGTCCCATTTGCCAACTTATCCTATAGCATATTCGTATGCTCAAGCATTTAGGCCCACTCCTCTTGAACGCCCCTGCCCCTGCCTTGTTCTATTCCTCTTTACTAATGAAGATCTCGCTCCTACACCTTATGCTGCAAATGGGAGGCTATTTTATGCTTCAAGAGGATCATATGTATGACGAAAGTACATAATCATGGGATTGAAGTTGGTTCTCAAGAAGGTCGTGAATTAATTCAAGAAATAGAGAAAGATGTTATTGACCAACAATATATGGATCAAGTGGTGGATTGTTTTTGTGAAGATGTTCTACAGATGCAACTCAAAAAAGGTTGATGAAATATTAATAAACTAGATTTATTTACTTCATATCATATTTTGGTATCTTTCGAGATAATGTTTTGAAGAAAATCAAGAAAGCCACAACCATATGATTCTTTTGATTTTTCAGCTTAGTTTTAGAACTTTTTTGGTATCACTATAAGTAGCTTTTAAGCTCAAATTACCCTCAGATTAATTTTCTCATATATTTATGTAAAGAGGTTGATTTTTTCCTGTCTTTAGACTCGGTAAAATATACTACTACTAAGGGTGTGTTTGGTATATCGGACTTAGAAAACATGTATTAATCTTATTCATTTTTCGGTGTTTAGTACGCAAATTAAGGAAAATAACTTCTCAAAAGTATTCATAAATAATTTAGATACAATAAACATAAAGTCATAAACTTTCGAACCAACAACTTTTCGAACCCACAAATTTCATAAACTTCCAAGCTGCTAAACTTTCGAAACCGCGAAATTTCGAACCCGTAAACTTTATAATTTCTAAACCCGTAAACTTCCAAACACATAAACTTCCGAACTCATAACTTTGGAACTTGTAAAATTTCGAACCTGTAAACCGAAAGATGAAAAAACTAAAACTGAAAATATATAAAAAAAAATATTTTTTTTCCTGGAGGGAGGAGGAGAGGGGGACAGGGGCGGCGGCGGGTGCAAAAAAACGAAGAAAAAAAGAAATTTAAAATTACAAAAAAAAAGTAAAAAAAAAAATCTTTTTTGTGCGGGGTGGGGGGAAGGTGTGGGTGCAGAAAAAAAAACAGAAATTTGAAAATTACAAAAAAAAAAAAAACAAAGTTAAAAAAAAAAATTGTGCGGGGCAGGGGCAGTGGAGTGGGTGGTGCAAAAAAACGTAAAAACAGAAGAAGAAGAAGAAGAAGAAGAAGAAGAAGAAGAAGAAAAAGTAAAAATAATTGCGGGGGGTGTAGGGTGGGTGGTGACGAAAAAAAAAACTGAAATTTGAAAAAAAAAAAAGAAGCCTTTTTGGAGAGAGGGTGGGGTTAGGTGGGTGGGTGTGTGGATATGGGGTGGGTGGTGAGGGTGGGGAAGGTTGAGAAGGAGTTTTGAAAAATGTTTTCTCTTCTCTTGATAAGGAAAATATTTTCCTCCAATTGGAGGAAAATGAGTTCATAAGGAAAATATTTTCCAAAACATTTAAGTCAACCAAACATGGAAAAATTGGAAAACATTTCATACCAAACACACCCTAAGTTTCTAATGATGTCGAAAATTTCCAAATAATTTTCTTTTCAGAACTTTTTGAGAGAATATATATCAATTCAATTGGCCAAAACCGAACTGGAGAATAAAGTGATAATGATATAAGGAGAAAAAGGGGGAAATTGAGCATTTATATGTGGTGTCTGAATTAGAAAAGCTGGGGGGGGGGGGGGGTAGGGGGTTTCCTAATTGAAAAAATGAAAAGGGTCAAAAATTACAGTTGGAAATAGAGCACTTTTATTTTCCGTTATCTTTGGTGTAAAATATGTTCTTGCCGTTAAAAAAGGTCTAAAAGGTTTGCAATAAGCGGATATATTAGATTATAATTTACTGGTGTATTATATACACCTTAATTCAGAATTGAATGTTAACTAAAACCATGACATTCAGCACACCCTATCCAACCTCCATAATAGAATTTATATAGAAATATAGTAATGGTTCCTAATTGTGAAGGATGATTGTCTAAGTTTCATTTTTACATCAAGTCAAAGGTTTAGTCAGTCTCCTCGTGAGGTGAAATGAAGACTAAGTCCATATCTTCAGCACAATACACTACATATTTCATGGTATACGTGGTGAAAGAGAAGCAATATACACACTACTTATACATGGTCTACAATTTACACAATCACCACAGTATTTCAAGAAATTATGATTGATGGACTTTAAGCAAAGCTTGGTAGACCAAGTCGATAAACTGATTGTCCTGCAATAAAAATTTAGAAAATGATCAATTTCCGACAACAACATAAATTCAGAAAATGATCAATTTCCTACAATAATAGACAATTCAGAAAACATCCTGTGAGAGCTGTTTCAAACTACTAAAAGCTGTCATGATTACAAATCGATGAAACATCTCTATACACCAATATGTGTTGCATCTCCATGACCTAAACATGCGTTGCAACATATGGTTCTTCAGGACCTAACGATGTACTTGCAGTGGAAAGCACTTAAACTAGTAAATCTTACAAATTTGTAGATTCCTAGGTATTCTTCATCCCAACCATTCCCTAAGGTGGGGCTCAAACATTTTTCACTATTTGTTCTCGGGATGCGCTGGTGCAATGTGTCAAGTTACAGGTCAAGCTTGAGATTTCAAAAAAAATAATTGAAAACAATGTTTGTTTAGGAAATATGATCATGTTTTGGGGAAAAAGATTTCAAAACTTTTCAAGTTCCCAAAAACTAATTTAGGGCAGTTTTTGGGCGAAATTTTTTAAGCCACTCATAAAACTTCAACTTTTCTTCAAATAAAATGCATGTCCAAACACAACTTCAACTTTCAAAAACTATTTTTCAACAAAACTTCAAAAACTCTTTTTTCAAGTTTCAATCAAATCTATGTCCAAACGCTAAATTTAATTTAAAATGAGAATCTGAACTTAGTGAGACTCTTTACAGAGAAATTTCTCATAGCATCTACACATTGAAAAAGAAATTGCACATTAGAAAAAATATGAAATCAAATACAAGAATTAATTTGACCGGGGATCTTAAGAAACTAAGTATACAAACTGATGCATATGCACTGTAGGATGGCTGTTTATCAGGAAAAGTTAAAATTTTAAACTAGCTACCCTAGGATGAAACTTATACAATATAAGGGATAGCCTTTAACTATTATACTGATGGTTCTAGTACAACTTATTAAATAAGACCTTAGAGCTTTTGATAAAATAAATAAGACCTTAGAGCTAGCATGTCCAATTTAAACTTTGAGTCACTTACCAGGATCCTTTGATTGTGCACACAAGTCAGAGTGAAGTTAAAAATGTTGAACCCTCCAAATCTCAATGTGCTTGCAAGAAAGTAGTTTTCGTAGATATGCCAAGACCACAAATTTATGGATAATCTCAACGTGTTTGCAAGAAAGCAGTTTGATAGATATGCCAAGCCGACAAATTTAAGGATAAAATGACCAAGATTTATGCAGTTGAACAAAACTCAATTACTGTTCAAGTACACAAAAGATGCATTCAGCAATGATAATATGCAATTAACTAACACAGCAATGGTCATCCGAATAGCAGGCAGAGTACACATGAACCCTGGATGACAAGATATACCTGAACAAGCATTAGAAGTGCGTCATGAACTTTCTCTCTGCTCAGTGGTCCACTATTTGGAGGAGGCTGAGTAGAAGTGAGAAAAGGAGGTGGTATAGGTGGCGGAAAGGGTTGAACTAGAGGTGTGCCATGTTGGGGTTGTGGATCCACAGGAGGATAAGGAGCAGAAGTTAATATAGCTGAAGAGACAGGAGTTGTCACCAACATAGGTGATGCAGGAGGTGTAAAGAAAGAAGGCTTCACAAGATTTGCAGGGTGATTGGTATTATTGATCGGGTTAGCAGAATCACGGGGCAACTGTGTAGGAAGTGATGGAGCTGACTGAACAGGTAATGAGACTTGCAAAGTTGGAGCAGGAGATGGTAGGAGGCTTGGAACTCGGGGTGATAGATCAACAGTTTGAGCTGGAGAATGATATGGCTGTCCGGAGTTCACAACATTTGAAGAGGTATGCCCAATACTTGCAGCAGTCTGCAACAACAAAATAGAATCTCAGGACTTTAACATTGGCAGTGGGGGAAGACTGCCCAATACTTTAAAGCCAATGTTTTACTCCAGAAGAAGTCATTCTCATTGATCTTCCATGATGCATTCATCTACTAATGCAGCCTCACTCATATTTTGAAGAAAAAGGTGCATTTTTACCCCCCTTAACTATGCTCCCAAAAGAGCCAGCTTAATATATAACCTCATTTTCTTCAAAGGCATATAGCTACAGCTGCTAGTCCCCAAGTGAAGCCATCTCCAAAAAATTCAGTTAGCAACAGAGATAAATTCTTAGATTCCGGGAATTTGATATTCCTCACGGATCCAGATTCTCATACTATGATTGTCCTCGTATTCTACATTTCCGTACACTTGGTATCATCATTAGTCAACCCTCTTCTGGAAATAAATATTTTCTGCAAATTCCCGGAGTAGAACATTGTCCCTCATGATTTTTTCGGGATGGGGGTGCACATGCATCAAGTTACCCAACAACCGAATGAATGAAAATGTGAGCCTTGGTTTGACATATATCCAGGGTAATGTATGGTCTCTGTAAAGCGTAAATGATTCAAATAATGTGCATCCACTATAAGTTGGTACAACTTTCATGTAGATTAGGTATAGAAAAAAAATCTTCAACCAAGGAAATCTCAGGCGATGATGGTTTTAAGAAAACGTACAAGGGCCAGCATTCTTTTGCTGCAAGAATTGAGTGACTAGAGAAGCAAATAGGTAGAAATATTGAAAGTTCATGAAGAGATTTAAAGTTTCAAACGTGACAGTTTTAGATGTTAGACGGGAAATTCAACATCAAGATCATTAAGAAAGTTTAGTACATACATTGAAGAAGTTCATAAAGGAAGAATCATCAGCACTATCCCCAATGGTTGAGGTGGTAAATGCTTGTCCAAATGGCCCTTCTATTACTGTACTCATCGGCACCGCTTCATGTTCTGTAAACTCACTGCATTTGAAGACATCAGGAGATTTTAAAAATTAGTACAAAACCACATCAAAAAAGGGGGAGAAAATCAAGAAGAATAACAGAAACTCTAATAGCTGAAGTGCAACAAACATTGACTTAGTCGTCACTTATGGACAAATATATTAACAAGGGAAATATGACAACGAACACAAGATAACAAAGTCATAATTGATTCTTCTATTTCTTCTTTTGCTCCGTAAGTGCCTATGTTTATGTTGGACCCTCATTCTATGCAAAAACATAAATGGGAGATTATCTAGGAAAGTAAGAAGCTCAGGTTCTATTAGATGCGCTCTCAACAAGCAAAAAAGTGGCAGAGATTTGAGGGCTTTGGAAACTTTTTAGGTGTCTCATGGAGGCCAGACGAGGAAACTGCAAAGGCACTGATATTGCAAATTCAAAAGGGATGCAACAGAATAGCAAACCAGGTGACAAGAGAAATCACCAGAAAGAAAGAAGGGAAGATAACAAACAAGAGGATGAACTTTAAAAGTAGGAAAGCGGCATCAATTATAATGCCAAAGAGGGTAATGGAAAGTTAAACACGCCAAAAAGATGGAAGCAAAATCATTTATTTACCTGTTGTTTGCTCGTGGATGGGAGGTAATTTGGGCTTTTAGATGTCAAGGGTAAATAGGTTACTGATGAGGGTTAATAATTTATTCCGGCTGTATACTGGTCAAACCCCACATAAGTTCAGCATAATCAAACAAATCATTTGTTTACTAAAAATTAATAACGAAATTGGACTATTTGCTAGAGATTAACGCGCCTAACCTTGGGATATCAGGCTACCCAAGTCATTAAACAACAGCTCCTAGAACATTCTACACTTTTGTTAATGATGTACATTTTCATTTCTTCTTCCTCTCATTAAAACATCTTGTGTGCCAGCAATTAAGGTTTAAAAGAAGCTTATTATTCTAAGAAATTAGATTATTTGCTAGAGCTCAACGTACCGGGATTGAATATGATGTTAAATTCCTTAAATAAGAACCTCCTAGAATATTCTTTTTCTTTCATGAAGTAGATTTTCATCTCTTTCTTCCTCTCATTAAAACCTATTGAATGCCTGCTAACAAGTTCGCATATGAGATTCACTTTGTGGACAAATTATTCAGGATAATACTGGAGAAGGGTCATCAAAGCAATATGGTCTCCTCAATACATGGACCACCAAATCACCATCCTCTCCCGTGGTCACATTAGATCCTACTCGGAAGTAATCAATACAAAGACATCCTATTCATGTTGGAGATGGGAGAAGAATTTACTTCTAGCAGGATTCATGGTTGGACCAGCCCATTAAAAGACTCCTTCCCAGAAATCCTCAGCTTCTTCTTCTTTTTTTTCTTTTTTTTTTGTGATCAAGTAATAAGATTTTATAAACAATGGGCAAAAGAATTACCCGTATACAAGACGTAACCAAAAAGTAGAAAACCTTACAAAATGGTAAACGACACCCAATCTTCTGTACCTAAACTCCTCAGCTTCGTAAGTAACCCATTAGCTCTTTTATATGATTAAAGAACAACCAGGGATGGAACATCATTTTTAGAAGAAATTGCGATAACTGAGAGTTAGAAAAAGTTCTTGGCTTGCTAAACAAGCTGAACAATCTACCCGAACCACAGAGTTCCCCAGACAGTCTGATTTGGAAGGTCAAGCTAATGGAAAATTTTCAATCAGATCATACTATTCCACCTTAACTCACCCCACCACCCCTTCACATTTCTGGCCATGCAAAAGAATCTGGAAAAGCTTTGCCCCTAAGGTGGAATGTTTTACCTGGTTGGTCACAAAGGGAGCAATCCCACCTTAACAAAATCTGCAGAAATGAGGCATAAACCTATGCAATACATGCGCACTATGTGAAGAGCAAATCGAATACGTAAATCACTTGGTTCTATTTTGCAGTGACTTGGAGTATGATTTTCAGTAATTCGGGGCTTCACTGTTCATGCCTAAAAACACAAAGGAATTTCTTCAATGCTAGTAAAAGAGAGGGCTCAGCAAAAGCTCAACCAAAGTGTGGAACACCATCCCAGCTGCATGTTGGTGGATTATTTGGAGGGAAAGGAACAAGAGAGTTTTTTAGAATAGAAAGAAGAATATAAGTAGCTTGAAGTATATTAGAACTTCTTTGTAAGATGGTGTGATATGGCTAATGTAAATGGCCATGCTTGACTTTCTTTAGTCATCACACAAACTACAAGTAACTGCTTGATGCATCCGTCCCAGCATTCCCTTTATGCTTAGCTTACATTTTAATAGAAATTAATTTATCCAAAAAAAAGTGAAGGGATTGTGAAAGGGTGAATAACAATCATTGGATTAGTATAATGTGTAGTTCATCGTATTAAAATCTACTTATGGTGTATCAACTAACATATGGGTTTGGTTTTAAATTGGACAAGGATTTGTTTCCAATAGTATTCTCTGTCTACAGTAAATCACTTTATCCAATTTGATGTTGGTTTTATTAACGGATTAAAATAATTGAAATATACATTTTAAAAGAATGGTATGATAGATGAATATGTAACAAATTGGAGTAAAATAGGATGGTTGTAGTGGAGGAGTCCTACAAGTATGAAATACGACATGAATATACCTACCAACGTGAAAAAAGTTCTATAGAACAATTCTAAGACCAATAAGGTTATATAGAAGTGCATGCTGGGTCTTTTTTTTTTTTGATAAGGTAAAGTATTATTAATAAAAGTGTACCAAGAAGGTACACAAGAGTACAAACAGAGCAGACAGCACCTACAGAGAGCACTCTATTACATCTTTCCCAACAAGTGAATGTTGGGTCTTAACATATCCACAAAATGCATGCTGTCAAGATACGGATGTTAGGATAGATGTTTCATCATACAAAGTTAGACGAAATTAGAAATAATCACATTATGCAGAGGGTGTAACTGCCTAAGTGGCATTACATAAAGCATAAAATGAGAGGTCGTCGGAGATGGTAGGATTATATCTTACATAGACCTCCAAATTAACCAATCCATTGGCATGATGCTATGACGATGAAAGGTGCTAAAAAGAGACAAAGTATACAAACATTCACATGGAGTGAGAATCTTTGAAGACCTACAATCTTTTGAAATCCAAGCGGATTCGGCTAAGAACATAACACAACGCTATGATGGTTGGAGGTACTAATATGTATATATTGTTATTCCAGTATTCCACATAACACAATACATTGATGATCGCATAGGAACCATCAATCAGCAATCACAATTTGCACAAAGATTATTTTCTTATTCCTTAGAGCAAACAGCCTTTAAGTACTTATCTTCTATCATGCTGCAATAATTAAACAGTTTCTTATGATGTACTTTTTTCTTAATCAGGAGTTTCTTATGATGTACTAAAACATGGAAGGGTTATAGCGTCACCAGAAATGAGAATATCCATGAGTAATTACATATAACTTGTGGTTACTGTAAAGAAATTGCTTGACAAACATCTCAATATCCAAAATAAGAAGAACAAGAGGGAAGAATCAACGACTCCGCACCTTTTTCTTAACTGTGGCTTCAGGGGAACCTTTGAGTATGCACCTAAAATTCTGGAAACCACCACATCAAAGTAAAATTATACGATTTGCAGATTAAGCGCCATGAATACGTAAGAAAAATTACCCAATTACTTCACATACCCTGTACCACTAAAACAAACTAGCAATAAATATTCTCTGGTGCCATTTCTATCAACAGATATAGAACAAAGACTAAACTGCTTTTTCTATCTGATTTATGTCATTTCCATCATCTAACATGAAGACTAAATGGATGCAATACAATTTAGACACCTCCACTAACAGAAAGTCAGAGTTGTACAAAAACTGGAAACATAATTGTCGGGCTAAAATAAATCTGATGTTATTGAAATCACATATTTAAAGCCTAAGGTATGTCGTAATTTGACCAAACAAGCTCCAAAAGTTGAAATATTTCATTTAGAACAGCCTTCAACTTAATGCCTTTTGATAGAAGAACCTTATCATGTTTATCCCTACCAAATAAAAGCCAAACTACCTTCCAGTTTAAACATAAATTCCGGATTGCTATCAGCTTGACAATAATATCAGGCATCCACAAGTAATTATAAGTACAAGGATAATAACCAGCCCTTAAAATTTTATCTGAGTAGTTTATTCACTTATTTGTTTCCTCTTTATCATATGAGAAACGTCTATAAGGATCACATATATCAGTTGGTGCTATATGTGTGTATGTTCGGGAGAAGATGTGGATCACCTCTTATAACATTGTTAAGTAGCTACACACATGTGGTGGGAGGTTATGAATTGGTTCGGAATACAATGGGTAATGCCGAGCACAGTAAAGGAGGCACTATACAAATGGGCTTTTAGAAGAAGCAAGAGAAGACGCAGGGCATGGGATGTCACCACTAACTCTTATGTGGGCAATATGGAACAGAGGAATAGGAGAGCATTTGAAAGGGTCGAGAAAGATTTTGTACATGTAAGGAGTAGCCTCGTGGGTCTAGTTTCCTTTTGGTGCACCCATGAGGTTTTTGTATGTATAGATAACTACGTCACTTCGGTACAGAACCTTATTTTGGTGTAGGTCTCTTTACTTTTTAGTACACTTCTTGTATACGGGGATTTCCCCAACATTAGTAAAACTAGTTACCTTATCAAGAAAATGTCTACAAAACTCGCCACCATAACAGTTGCTTTACGTTGTTTACAGAGAACCATAAATTAATCTACAAGAATGTATTTTCCAACATCATAGATCTCCACTGCAATAATCTCAACTTTCATCTACAACTATACATTTTCTGATAACAAAGAGACAAGCTCCGCTCATAAATAAATCATATAGCTTGGGGCATGAAGACTGAAGAAGATGCCAACCTGCCAAAGAGATCTGCAACCTCCTCACATTCATGTGCATTGTAGAACCAAATACCATTGACTTCTTGGGCTGCATTCCGATACAACAGATATGGAACTTGAACCTCGAACTCAAAGTCTCCCAAGAGATCTTCCACCATATTTTCTGCTTCATATTAAACAGGAAAGCTTCATGCAAGAAACAAATATCACAATTTTCTCAAAATAATCTAATATTCACAAGGCCAATAGAGGAAAAAAAAAATTATATTATGTTTTGTCTCAGAATCATGACCACCAAATCGAGAAGTGTAAACTTAGATGTCAAAAAAAGAATTATTCATAAGAAGCACTACTTTCAAAAATCATAAAATGAACAAAGTAAAAATAAAGAATTCTAAAGGTTCTCCCCTATGTATTTGAAAAAGAGAGGTCCCGCACAAAATTATTAGAAGAAGAAATGGGATTATACCTGTATTCCTCCGGTTCATAACAATAAACTGGAACCTTGGCTGAGAATTCCTAAAATAACATAACCAACAACAATGATATCTGGTCATCCAACCTCCTTATAGGCACACAATCCATCAAAAACCATCAGAATCCCATATTATAACATGGAAAACTACCTATAAAACCAAGGAAAACCATCTAATAATTATATGATATCTGCACAGTGATAACAGTTTCTGACAAGCTGAATTAGAAACAAATTTTTGGACAAGGTACCAGACATTTCTTCATAAATCTTAAGCATAAAAATAGGCTGCTGTGATCTGTGAACTGGACCAGTTTGGATCACCTTGGGGGGGCTGGCCTAGCCTAACCCACCGACCTCCATCCCATGAGGGGAATCTAGTCGGTGGGCCAGCCACACAGTACAAGGCCCATGGGCAGAGCGGAAGTTCAAAGGGGGGAAAAGAAAAGACAAAAAAATGAAGTGGCAACGGTTAGTTAGGTGCCTAAATTTACACATATTTTATTGCTCTGTTATATTAGAAATTACAAGAGTTATTCCTTATTTTATTTGGAGGAGAACTATGTCAACTTCCAAGCAAAATAAACCCACCAAACCCTTTTAGCTTAGATGCACTTGCTTTGGTATCTAGGCAACTTAATGATATAAATTCAAGTCCCAACGCCTTAAATACTTTTCATGTTTCATTAATTTCTTACAATTATCCCATCTTTTTCTTGAATTATTTTTTATTTATAATCATCTACTTTCCGTCTAAGTATGTGATTCTGTAATTGCATTTTATAGTAAAAGAAAGGGGTCCAAGACTACTTATCAAAAAACGGGGTCTGAGACTAGACCCTCCTAAGGGATTAGGGATCGCTCTGGAAGCGGATAGGCTGATGGTAGGGCATTCACCAGGATCGATCATGAGCCCCTGAACTTCTAAATTTTGGGGCTAGATCAGTTCGGCCAGGTCACTTTGCCATGTATATGAATGTTCAATCTAGCATGATAGCAGAAAATACCTGCTAAATCTGAAATAACATATAGAACAAAGCCAGACATAAACACTTCCTTTTTAAACAGAAAACTTTAGTTACTTGTCATACTGCAAGCATACCTCTTAACTACAAAGAAAGAACCTTCAACCTCCTTGCGGCTCTGCAATCCAAATTAACCAATAAACAAGTTTTTCTTCAAGACTACATTTCATGAAGACCAACTGACCAGATTATAAATAGGCCTAAAGGCAGGAAGTGGGATTACACAGCGCAATCCCTTAGAATAAATTTTCCAAAACATCCAATTCACCACCTTTTCATCTGAATGATGTATATCACGAGCAACAGGTCCAAATAGAGCAAAATTCCCTACTAGCTTGGGATGAGGCATTGAGGCATACCTTAATTTCAGTGGTAAGTTTATTTCAGCAATTTTTCTAAACAAATGCACACATTAAAAATTGGTAAACCAAGACTTTCTATATCACACACACCTTAAGCAACATTTCGTTACATACTGCAACACACGATAAGACATGAGTTTGTGTAGCAGCAGCCAGAGGTGGATCTACAGTACTACTTATAAGTTCATGTGAACCCTGTAGTCGTTGTAGGGACCCATAAATTTCAAATCCTGGATGCACCTTTGGTAGAGGCAGAGAACTATAATTATGAAATTTATTCTTTCGAACTATCCCTGAGACACTTTGTACAATCATATCCGTCAATGTACACAAACAGAGAGATTAACAATTACTAAATAAATACCTCAGATATACACATATCTACATAAAGCACAAACTCAATATTTTGCTGATATTGAAAAAAAACGACCTGATCAAAAAAGAAATGATGGATTTAAGTTATATACACTGACAGTATAAAGTTTATTTACAGCATCGGTGTTGTTTGACATGTTGTAGTAGGTTGAGTTTAAGTTATATACATCGTTAGTGTTAGTGTAAAAATTACACTATCAGGTCACCCAAAGAGTATCTACTAGTAAGCCTCCTTAAAATGTGGGGATTATAATCTTGAAATAAGACAAGCTAGCTGCTAGAACGCGTAAATGTGACTTCATGATGTAAAATTTCACTGGTAAGTGCGTCCTGATGGTGTAAAAGTTCCTTGGTAGATGCGAACGGATGGAGTAAAAATTTCTTACACTGACAAAGTATATAACTTAAACTCTAGCAGCAGCAGGTAAATTATAATTGAGATTTGGCTGCGATTACCTTATAAATGATTTGATAGTGTAAAGATTCTTTACAAAGTGCATAAAACTAAAACTCATAAATAAGTAAATAACGAAGTACTATATAAGTAAATGATATTTTCTGACCCATTGGTTAAGGTCGCCATTGAAGTCGTACAAGGTGACATGAGCAGCGGTGAAGAGGATCTCCTCAATACACGCATCGATTCTCTGTAGGACAGTGAGGTTAAGCGTCTTTCTACTTCGGTCGTCCAGATGCGGCATTAACTTCGACATTTTCCTTCTAGAAACCGATAATAGAGAGAGAAACAGAGACTCTGATCGGAGAACGAAGTCGTAGAGAGAGAAAGGAAGAGATGTAATGTGACCGTGGCTACCAAATAAAAAAAAATTGCCAAAGAGATACCGTCGGAACAAGTCACTTTTACCATTTACGCTTTTGGAGTACTGATTTATAAGTAGTATTTTTTTTTTGTAAGAGGGGAATACGGGTGGCAAGTGGGCCGGGTCGGTCCTAAGTGGGCTCTGCGGGTCCGATTCTAAGTGGGTCGTCCTATGCGGTCCGGTCCTAAACGGTTCCTGGCTTCGCGGGCTTATTGCTGGAATCGGCTCGGGACCGGGACCACGAACTAACGGTCCCGGGTTAAGTGGGCCGGTCCCGGGCCTAAACGGGCCCAGCAGAAACTTTGTATTTTTAAATTTTTTTTTATAGAAGTTAGAGAAAAAAAATAGTGATAAAGATATATAAGTTATATTCGATTTATATACTATATATACATCTTAAAATATATATATATATATATATATATATACATATATACTATATTATATATACATAGTATACATCTTAAAATATACTATATATACATCTTAAGATATACTATATATATATAGTATAGTATAGTAGATCTTAAGATATATATACATCTTAAGATATATAAGCTATATATATATATATAGTAAGATGTATATATAGTATATCTTAAGATGTATACTATCGAATATGACTTATAAACTATGTATATATATTATAGTATATATATAGTATATTATAGTATATATATACATCTTAAGATATATATATATATATATATATATATATATATATATATATATATATATATATATATATACTATACTATACTATATATACATCTTAAGATATATAAGTTATATTCGATTTATATACTATATATACATCTTAAGATATATATATAGACACACACTATACTATATATACATAGTATATAAGTCATATTCGATAGTATACATATATATATATATACACACACTATACTATATATATACATCTTATATATACACGCACTATACTATATATACATAGTATATAAGTCATATTCGATAGTATACATCTTAAGATATATATAATATATATAGTAAGATGTATATATATTATAGTATAGTATAGTATATACTATATATACAACTTAAGATATATAAGCTATATTCGATATACATATATATATATATATATATATAAGCTTATATGTATACTATACTATACTATAGTATATATACATCTTAAGATATATAAGCTATATTCGAATTATATACTATATATACATCTTAAGATATATATATATATACACACACTATACTATATATACATAGTATATAAGTCATATTCGATAGTATACATCTTAAGATATATATAATATATATATATATATATATATATATATATATATACACACACACACACACACAAACTATACTATATATACATTTTATATATACACACACTATACTATATATACATAGTATATAAGTCATATTCGATAGTATACATCTTGAGATATACTATATATATATATATATATATATATATATATATATATATATATATATATATATATATATATATATATATATATATATACACACACACACACACACTATATATACATCTTATATATACACGCACTATACTATATATACATAGTATATAAGTCATATTCGATAGTATACATCTTAAGATATATATAATATATATAGTAAGATGTATATATATTATAGTATAGTATAGTATATACTATATATACAACTTAAGATATATAAGCTATATTCGATATATTTATATATATATATATATATATATACATCTTACTATATATAAGCTATATTCGATTTATATACTATATATACATCTTAAGATATACTATATATACATGTATATCTACTATATATATCTAGTATATCTAGTATACTATGTATATATAGTATATCTTAAGATGTATATATAGTATAGTATATATAGTATATCTTAAGATGTATATATAGTATATCGAATATAGTTTATATATCTTAAGTTGTATATATAGTATATATACTATACTATACTATAGTATATAAGCCGTATTCGATAGTATATATATAGGCTTATATATATATATATATGTATATCGAATATAGCTTAAGATATATAAAAAAACAAAATATTGTAAAGAGATATTCAAATCAATGCGTTATATTTTTATTATAGCATTAAAAATAATGGCAATATCTTTCTTAGTCTTCCTCCCCCCTATGGAATAAGCACAACAAGGTGCTAATACCACCATTGAGAAGAAAAAGAAACTAATCAAGATGTGCCAAAATATAAGTTACATATTAATTTACATGGTATCTCTTACAAATTTCATAAATCCTTCAAGGTCCGGAGGAATTTCCGTTGGTGGTGGCGGAAATGCAGCTTGCTCATCACCGCTTCTAGGCGAAGCATCATCCTCCGCAAGTTCAGCTAGCATTTCTTCGTAAGCTTCGTCTACCTCTGGTTGTGATTCAGCAAGTCCAAAATTTCTTCTTTCCGAACGGATCCAATCTCTTAAAAGTACTGATTTTTCCAAGCTCTCCCTCATAGACGCTCTATAATCACCAAGTTGAAGTCTTGCTTGACTGAAAGCGCTCTCTGATGTCACTGTTAAAACTTGAATAGTTAAAATATCTCGGGCCATCCTTGAAAGAATCGGAAAGTGTTTTTCTTTGTCCTTCTACCATTCCAAAATATTAAAGGAGCCGTCGGGATTCACTTCCTCAATTCCCTGTGACAAATAAACTTCAAGCTCATTTAGTTGTGAAAAATCACTATACTAGAACCTTGAGAACCCCTGAACTTTGCCCAAGCACTAAGTGCTCTTACTCCCGCAGTTCTTTTAGATGATTGAGAACTAGAAGAAGAAGGAGTTGGAACATTTGGTCTAGCATGATCTAATGTGACTTGATAAGCATTATAAATAGTTTGAACATTTATTTTAATTGAGGCTATTGCGTTCGGAAGTTTAGACAACTCCTCATCTTCAAGTGCTAAACCATTATAAACAGTTTCATACCAAAATTGAGGACCTCCTAATTTCATAGTAGGATTTAACAATGCAGCAACACCATAAATAGGGGGAATAGGGAAAAAAATATTTTTTAAACTTTTTTCTCATGGAATTAATAGCAAATTTATAAATTTCCCCACCCTCTAAAAAATGATCAAATAAATTTGCAAGTTCTGCAATATAAACTAAACAGTTAGAAATAGTAGGATAATATTGCCCAGAAAATTCATTTGTAGCAATATGAAATTTTTCTAAAAAATCTACAAGCATTTTAACATTAACCCAATCCGCATTTGTAAGGTGCTCATCATTATCACTTACATGAGCATTAAACGTTGAGTTTATGGGGTTTCTATATTCATATGCAATAATAAAACTTTTATACATGTAATTCCATTTAGTTGGACAAGGTTTAGGAACCTTTCTTTCTCTTAGGCCAAATTCATCGCATCTTTTAAAATATTCTCTAAGTCTACTTCTACGGTTTGAATAAAAAAGCCAATTAAGAGCCATTTTAACCTTTTCAATTTTAACATTTAAAATTCGCATACCATCACCCACAATAAAATGGTAAATATGACAAATACATCTAACATGAAAAATATTACTAAATACAGGACTTAGTATAGTGGTAAGCAAGGCTACAATATTTGTGTTACTAGTAGCATTATCCATTGTAACTGATATTATTTTATCACTAATACAAAAATATCTACAAATATCCGCAATCGTGCTAGAAATAAACTGTCCTGTGTGACGTGAATTAATTATTCTATAAGCAATAATGCGTTTTTGCATTATCTAATGCTCATCAATCAAATGACTGGTAACAGTAAGGTAATCACAGTCATTACCACTTCTACCAATATCAATTGTAATAGCAAGATGATAATTTATATGAGTAAATAAATAGTGCAAATATTGTTCATATTCATATTTATATTTATAAATATCACTCTTTACGGTTGTGCGAGGAAAATCTTTATAAGTAGGATTATAAATTTTTCTAATATAATGCACAAAGTGGGGTTAGAAGGAAAATTATAGGGTAAGCACATAACAGTGACTATTTTTGCCAATTCTTCCCGATCTTTTTTTGGATCATAATATAAAATACCACCGGTAACAATGTTAATTCCCGGTTGAAATTGATTTGACCCGGTACTAAGGTCAGCCTGACTAGGTGCACTTGTCCCCTCAGCCAAAACTTTAATACGAAAATATCTAGCTTTATCTTCAGGGTGTAGTAATATGTGTCTAGTCAAACTCCCTTCCCCTCCCCCCCCCCCGACTTCCAACATATTGAAAAACTAACTCTTTGCCACAAGTTTTATACTCAGCCCTATTTTTTTCTCTTAGTTGAGTAAAAAATTGTCAAACAAGAGATGTTTCTGCCCATTTAGGAGGTTGTCTAGAAAAAGTAGGGGTACTAATAGGAGGGTCAGACGGGAGATCATCTAGATTATTATTAGTTGGGTTAACTTCAGGAGCAAGACTAGTGGGTGTATCATCATTCGGTTGCGCGTTTCATCAAAATCTATTTATTCATCATCATTTTCATCAATAGTTGGATTAGCATAAAGAGCATTCATATATTCATGGTTTAATTGTTCACCGGGTGCAATATTATGAAAAAATTGACTCTCGGTAAATTGTAATAAACTATTATCGCTATCAAGAATATGAGGTGTAGGACGGGTAACATGTTTGGGTCGGGGAGCCGGGGGAAGTGGAGGAGGAACATATTGGCCACTAGATTCACCGCTCTTCGATTTTCTCTTATTTTTACTAAACATATTTTTTTAAGGAAGAAGCCATCTTAATTAATCAAGCAAAGTAAATAAAACAAACAAAATTATAATATTAAAACTTAAGAGTTGGAACGAGTTTACCGAATTGACGAACAACTTGTTAGAAATTGATTATCGTTGAAGACTTCAATTCACCAACTTCACAATTGTTTCACAAATTGTAACAATAAAGTAAGCAATAGTAGCAATTATAGAAGTAAATTAGAGAGAGATTGTGATAGATTGATGATTTTGTAAGAAAAAATGAAATAATGATGGAGTATTTATAGTTGAAAATAGGAAAAAAGTGTAATTATAAAAAGTTTGGGATTAAAACAAAGTTGAGGGGTTAAAAGGCTATTTCATAAATAGCCAACGGCTATTTTTGATAGCCCAACGTTTTTTTTTAAAAATAAATAGCCGTTGGGCCCGCTAAGGGACCGGACCGGTCCCAGTCCCGCGGGCCCAAATCATAGGACCGGCCCATGAGACCGGACCAGGCCCGCTAAAACCGGACCAAACGGTCCTGACCCGTTTAGCCGTTTGACCCGTTTGGCCCGCTGTCCCGGGCCTGGACCGGCCCACTTGCCAGCCTTAGAGGGGAACTCCGCTACAACCTCTGTATTTGGCGTGTAGTCACCGGATAAACCTGGTTTATAAGTCCTGTTTGTAATTACCATTTATAAGTCAAATTATTAAGTCGCATTCGACTTTGGGCAATTGACATGTTCGATTTATAAGTTGGCAAAGGTCATTGCGATTCATAAATTGAATATGTGAATGCGTTTTATAAATCGCATATATCGAATAAACTTATACATCGCAACAAGTGATTATAATGTAACCTGATAAAAGCGATTTACAAATCGCAATCGTCTAATGCTGTTTATAAACACAATTACAAATGTATTCGTTAATCGCAATTAAGGAATGCTATTTATAAAATCAATTAGTGAATGCGATTTACAAACGCATTCGCTTAATGCAAATAATATGTACAATTGCGATTTATACGTCGCATTTAGTAATTAAATGTTAATTTCGATTTATAAGTCGCATTACGTAATTGCGACTTAAGTATTCGATAATAATTGCTATTTATAAGTCGTTTTTGTTTTTACAATTTATACGTCGCATTTGCCAATAGCGGCTTCTAAGTCTCATTTGCCAAGTCACTAGATACAACTAATATCACTTACGATTTATAAGCTCCGCGTACCATTTACAATTAATAAGTCTATTTTCTTCTGAATCAAATAAATATTCATAAGTCACATTAAATCAGATGTAAATATTCATTTTATATCGTATTTTCTGTACTCAAAATAAAGTGCTAATACAAAAGACTATAAGGACACAGTTTCTTTACTCGTCTGATGTATAAACAAGAGTGACATGATAAATCTATCATTTGAATTGAGAAGCAATATCAATCTTGATCTTCAAATTTACATATTTTACCCATCTGTGTTTATTTATACATATTTAATTAGTCTTAATTCGTTTGGGATATTTTGTATTACTCTGACTTCAATTAATTGTTGTTTTTCTCTTGCCCCTTGTACAATTCATGTGACCTACTCTAAATAAATTTTATATATCTGCAGACTATATTAGAAGTTAGAGTCTTTATTTATTAAGGACTATAATCAAAGGCTCTTTAAATGGTAAGTAGCAATCAGTGTGACAAAAACCTGCAATGATACATAGATTTTGCAAATATATATACTACTTAAAACGCAATTCATAGATTCATTTTTTGAAACAAAATTTATAATTCCACTTGGTAAATATTTTCTGTATCGTATCAGGGAACCTAATAATTACAAAATCAAGGAATTTATAAAATGCATTTCAATAATATGAGGGAGTTTATAAAATGCATTTCAATAAAACCACCCTTTTAATTTATTATAATTATGAAGGTTCCTCTTTAGTTCAGCGGATTACCACTTGACATATTCTTAAGTTTATTGTCCTGAAGTCTCCTTGTATAAAGTAGTTATAGAGTTATATAATAATATGCAATATTTTGAAACTACTTAATTAAATGATACTATACAAATAATAATTTAGAGCCAGTATTATGAAGAAATATTTTGTTAGCTCTGTACTATGCATGATTTTTTCGTCAGTGATGTTAAAAATGCGTCTACACGATATTATTTGTGTTTTCCATTAAGAAAAGAGGTTCATAATAATTTATAAATTGTAATTTAGATTGATATTATGCCGAAGTGGTTAAGAATCGTCAGAACATATTAAATCGAAATTTAATAAGTAATTTTCATAATAACAAATTAGGTATAAACTATATATTAGGAGAAATTTTTGTCAAAAATAGGTGCTGTTGCAACAAGTTGGATAGATAAAGGAAAAATGGAATATAGGCAATTGCAAGTGGAACAGAAATTTCATAATTCACCAATTGTAGTTTATAATATTTTTTCTTTCTTCATTAAAAGCTACAAACACCAACACAACAATACAAATAAATACCCACACTCTCCCCACCCAAATAACAGAAAAGGAAAAGAATAAAAAGGAAGCACATTTGACAAGGGAATAAATTACAAAAGTAACAAGAAGGAATGAAATACAAAGATCAAAGTGAATATACTATGGCTTTAATGTCTCTTAAGAGCTATAGCAGAGAGAAGCACCATTAAAAGAAAGATAACGACTGTGACAAAGGCCGCCACCACTGCTCCACTGGTTGTTTGGCAAAAATCGCCAAATTGGTTGCAGAATGCTAGCCAATTAGCGTCTTGGTTTCCGTTGTGAGCCAAATACACTATGGCCGCCGAAGCCCCTGCTGCCGCCGTTGTCAATGTGACAAAGGCCTGTAAAACGTGAACAATAATGAAAATTAGATATATATATATATATATATATATATATATATATATATATATATATATATATATATATTAACTCAGATTTTTTTTCGCCAAAGTGTATTTTCTAACATAATTATAACATTTTTACCAACTCACATATATAAATTACAATTTCGACTATTTGTGAAATTTATTTTGTTATTCAAGTTTAATTGGGTTTGATATAAGTAGTAGTTCTTACAGTGTCAAAGATGATGAGGAGCAGCCTTGGAACAACTGCATGGGAGCGTGCAATGCACACTATAGAGAATGGTATGGAGAGGACTAGGTAGCCAACCACTATTGACATGGCTACCACAAAAAACCTGCAAAATATATAGGCAACAATTAAGTATTTTCTGATTATACATGCAAATATTTGCACAAGTAGAGTGTAGAAAAATGATGACCATAAGTGACGACGTTCATATAAGGTGATCATTAGTAACAAGATCACGAGAAAATAAGGCGGATTTCATTTATACTATAAACAAGTTAAAAATATACTGATAATTACTTACGTAAAAGTAGGGAGATCGTCGTAACCGGCTTCGAATTGAAAGAATTGAGTGAAGAAAGGAAGAGTTTCTCCAGCAGTGCCCATGCCAACAGCAGCACCAATGGAAGTAGCAACAGCTGCAATTCTCAAGATGAGATCAAAAATAGCAATGCCTCTCTTGGAATTACCAGCGCCCTTATCATGTCCAACAACAGCAGAAATAGCAGGAGTTGATCCCAAAAGTGGTGCTTTGCCTCTCCTTTCTAATTTGCTGCTCTCTCCCATCTCAATCGTGGTTGACTCGTGACTTTTCTCCATTTTGATCAAAGAGATAAAACAAATAGAGAACAAAAGAGAGAATTTTTTAAGTCTTGAGTATTGCTTTTGTTTTCTTGATTGCTCAATGCCTGTGATTTGCTTGCTTGTGATGAAAATGACAAGGTGGAATAGAGCTTATATAGAGAGGTATGAGGAGGGTTTGTTCTACAAGTAGGTTATATAAAAAAAATATAGTGCTAAAAAAGAATGAAATTTTTAAAACGAGGATTATCAGTTTTAAGCTGATGGAGCTAGCAAGGAGGAGTGATTATTTTTTTGATAATGGAGCAAGAATAGGAGTGGTTGTTTTATTCTAATCTAGAAATGAGATTTTAAAGGTTGAAGTATTCTTTTTAATTATAACTTCGTATTTATTTAGCTAAAGGATCAAGAAGAGTGGTTGTTCAATTGTATTAGCTAGTATTTGAAAATGGTTAATTTATTAGCGCCAAATCAACTTTACATCAGAAAGCAAAAAGGGGATGGGGGCAGATAGAATGAGAATGATTGGTGGACCAAGTTTGATACTATTTGGAAAACCATATCATATTACCTAATCTTATTATTATAATCCTTTGACTACCATTGCTATAATTAATTAATAGAAAACGGATTTTTATATAATGTCAAGACTAACTTTTTGCATGGATGAATAGATGAGCCAAGTCAAGCTTATTCATTCCCATGAGTTGACAACTAAACAACGAACTTCTCCCCTAATCCATTAAGCAAACTTTTATTTTCTCCACCCCCGCACACACCCCATCTAATACATTTCGTTGAGATAATTAATCCAAAAGGGCTTCTTAATAAAGTAATGGAAGAATTTTATCATAGGAATAATTACTTTCATGAATTCATCAATATTTTCTCTTTAGAGGGTTATCTTAAATACGGTGGCTCTCTTTTTCCTTTTTGTATTTATTTTTTTATAACTGATAACAGATACAAATAAAAATATTATTTCAATCATAGTGTCCCGTATTTTAGAGATAAATCGGGGGATTAATGAGAGTTGGCAATTCCTAGCCAGGCCTTCTTTCCATGGTTGAAGTAGACTAAGGATGGGGAATGAAATATTATTATTTTTAACATTTTATTGAGAAGGCTGACAAAATGTCAATTTCAGATTATGATACCAGGTTGGGCAAGTGTCTGATAATATTTTTCTTTTATTGACAAGTGATTGAATAAATTAGATATACTTTTTACCGGTTTACCTTTTAGTTGTTATTATTTGGATAATTAGGATAAATGATATTTAAACCTAGAAACTAATGGCAATCAATTCCAACACTCATTATGCTGTGTGTAAGCAGAAAGGGAGAAAGGTAAATATATGAAAATTGCATAGGCAGAAATCAGGTACTCAACGAATGAATCAAGCCACTTAAACAGCTAGTATTTATCTAAATTAATTTCTCAACTCACCTGAAATCAATAAAATAAAGAGGACACTCAAAATAGTTCTAAGTTGATGGTCCACCGAAAATCGTTTCTCTACCTCCACAAGGTAGGATAGGGTCTGCGTACATATTACCCTCCTCTGACCTCACATTGAGGGAGTATATTAGGTATGTTGTTGTTGTATAATAGTTCTGTTATTGTCTTGTGATGATAATCAAGAGATATACAAGAATTGCAAAAGACTCAACTGAATTTGAGATACAAAATTAACCTAGACTTGGTTGACCTAGAGCAAGCCAATTCCAACAAAAATAACCTATAATTAGATAGGGTGAAATAACCTATAATTGGATAGGGTGAAATAGATACACTAACAAGGTGTGAAATTAGGAAGCGAAAGAGGGGTAATGAATATTTCGGGGGAAGTGCACAGTTAGCCACTAATTAGAGACGTCCTTATTTTTTAACCACTGTTTAAAATGTATTTACTCTTTAACCAGTGCTTAATAAATTTTTATCCGCCGAGACAAAAATACCCTTGTGCTAGACATGAGTGTCGTGTAAATATTAAGAACATGGTGTCCTAACTTCATGAGTGTTGTGTAAATATTAAGGACAAAGTATCCTGTATTTGCACCTTCTGTTGTTAAACTTAAGGACATCATGTCCTTAACTTCATATGTGCAGTGTAAATGTTAAGGACATAGTGTCCTTAACTTTATGAGTGTTGTGTAATTATTAAGGACATGGTGTCCTTAATTTCATGAGTGTTGTGTAAAATATTAAGGACAAAGTGTCATGTATTTGAACCTTCTGTTGTTAAACTTTAGGACATGATGTCCTTAACTTCATGAGTGTTGTATAAATATTAAGGACAAAATGTCCTTAATTTTTACACAGTACTCATGAAGTTAAGGACACATGTCCTTAATATTTACACAACACTCATGAACAAAGGGTAAAAACGTCTTTTCGTTAATAGAGTAGTGGCTATTTTTGCTCAGCATTAAAAATAATAGATAAAAACTAAATACTACATTAAAAAGTGGCTATCCCACGCCATTCATCCCTTGTTTCTCAGGAAGTATAAGAAGCTGAGAGGTATCCTCCTAAGCTGCTACATTAATCCTTTTAAACTGTAAGTAAACAACCAAACAGCCAAACGAGCAGAATACATACTTCTCCTGAGGATAGTAAATCAATATACTTCCTCCCCCTTTCTTTCCTGCAACAGTATTTCAGGGAACAAAACTTGTTAATATGTCACTATCAAGGCTTACGCTCCTGAAGTTGAAAACAAATTATGCTGGCAATCTCCATCCACGTTCAGCTAGTGGTTTAATCACTTGGGCAGCAGCCTCCTCAGTATCATTCAGGGGACTGTAGCTCCAACTTTCAGATATCTATAAAATAAGAGGACAAGTTGTAAGACATGGTCAATACGATAATAACTTTTGATTCAAGGCGGCATGCTCATGCAGGCCTGGTGACAGTGAGCTTAATGCCGTCCATAACTGTTGAATTCACTTGACTTCCAAATGAAAGACGTGCATTAATAGTCCACGTATGGTTGCAGCAAGAAAAGATATTTACCAAAGACACTCGAAATTATGCAATTCCAATTGTATTTCAGCACTATATAGTGCTCTGAGTAGTAGAAATTAAATAGTAGTCACTGCCATAAGAATAGATAAGGATATTGCACAGTCATCTTCCAGCAAACCAATATCTATCTGTATGTGGTTTCTAACCATGCAAAAACTCAAAGAAGTAGAATTAAACTAGAAGTACTATTTTATTCAGCAATATAAATTAATACAGCTCTACTCACATCTTCTTTTCCAGTGAATGGACGAACTACACCTCGATTCTTCAAGGATCGATGGAAGTCTCTGAATTTCCATGTGCATTGCTCCGCACCAATTACATAAACAGGTTTCCTGAACCTTAAACTCTTTAGATGAAATATTCATGTAAAGGAGAACAGAAGGGACATTGTATTTGACAAGATCAACAAAGGCCAACATACCCTGTACTGCAAGCCTCACTTAACATACTAACCGAGTCAGCAGTGACAACAAAAGCATCTGCAAAAGCCAAATGCCCCATATGCGGATTTGGACCTGAAAATTTAATATAAAAAGGTTATATACGTCATGTCAATGGCACGAGTAGGAAATACAACTATAGACACTATTGAGAACAATTCTGTGAATTGGGCGAGAGTTGCAGTATCAGCCAGATCCCATCTTCGAGGGAAAAAGATTAAAATATCATCTCAGAACATCCCGTCTCTTGCTTTATATTCTTGTTAGCCGGGTGCACTTGTTGCCATACGATAATTTCTTGTTAATATTTCAAACCACACGAAGTGCAATGGAAGATTGTTCTGTCAATTGTCTTCCATCTATATGTAGGATGAAAGACAAGCAAAAGCCTCTATAAAAGAGATCGACCATGTGGTCCTCTTCTTTTATGTTGGGCGGGCAGAGGAAGAAGAAAGAATGTTATGCAGTTCGTTTGAATGAAAACTACAGAAGCCCATCTGACATATTTTTTAAAATAATGACATCTGACAGGGTAATAAACCATATAAACTTTTTTTTCCTGTGTATCCTTAAATGGCAAATTATATCCCCTTCTTTCTGTTGAATCTTTATACAAATTCTGCTGAGGGATAATCAAATTTGACATCAGAACGCCCTTTTGTTTAGTTCAAGCTCAAACTTCTTGTAATGGTTTCCTTTTGCTGCTTATTTGTCCATTAACAAGTTAGTTGTCTTATACAGAGAACAGGAAGAAAATCATTGCATAAATTGTACCTTCACCGTTCCAAATGTGAACTTTAGGATGATTTCCAAGTTCTTTCCGTATGATATCTGAGACCTGTTAACTACAATATCAACAACCAATCACCAGAACGAAAATTGGCAGATGAAACTGATAAATCATATACCTTACAAGGAGTTCTACGAGAAAAAGATACTCTGATGCTCCCACAGGTTGGAATAACATTCAGCAGCAAGGCTGTTAGCTCCAGTGCTAGGTCAGTACCATATCTACAATGACCTAGAAAGAAAGATTTGTGAGCCAAAAAAAGGAGGAAATTTACAACTTCCTCAACAAGACAATAAGAAGAACGCCACCAATAAGTGGTTTCAAATTACCGAGGAGCAAATGAACTCCAAGAACTTAAAGGGCTAAACCAAAGATATGTTTACACAATTATTTCTACACTAACAGATGAAATCCAATGTGGCTAAAGCACATTCAGAACCTGGTTAGTTTATTTCTTAATGTTTCCACAAGGATTATGGATTGCTAACTCAAACACCAATCGCCCCTTCACACAAAAATAGCAAAGCATATCAAAGGGAAAAAAAAAAAAACTTTAATACGCAAATTACCTGTAGGCCCTCCAACATTAACCACAAGCAGAGGTCTCAGTAAAGGTGCTAACTCATCATGCCAAGTGGAAGCTGCATCTTTCAGTGCATTAGAATCAGCTTGATGAAGGGCTCCAACGGTCAGGATCTGCCTCAACATTCTTTCAGTGAAGATGTCTACAGAGTGTAGAAGTAAAGAACTCCCAATTCATGCAAGTAAGAGGTTTCAAGAAATTTTCATACCACATGTCTCTCAGGAGATGTGCGAGGTGTTATCAACCTTCGAAGAAGCCAAGGAATTTGCTTTTGTCCCTCCGGTGTCAAAGGATAATAATCATGACGAGGTGTTATCACTAGGTCAAACCTATTTAGACGTGATCTGGGATGTTGAATCTGAAAACATAACACAAGAATTAGCATACTTTCATTTTAATCCTCCTTTGGAACTTCTAAAATGGAAGGAAAAACAAATATGAAGGAAATCTCAAACAACATTGGCATGGAGAAAAGCCTTCCATTATTAATTTTAGAAGTTTATATTTATCTGAATACGAGAAAAGGCCAAAACTATTTATATAGGAGATCACTCGATACATGATCCCTGCCGCTCTCCCTCCCTCCTTCCCTCTGTCTTTGTCATGACCAACGTGCGTAGAAAAGATTCAGAAGAACCAAGAGATCTGGTCAATAGTTAAGCAAGAATCTAAACCTTTAAGTGTCTAAAAGATATTATCTATATCAAGGAATAGAGTCCCAAAAGGAAAAGGACCACTAAAGTGACAATTATATATGGTTGGCAATTGGCATGACCTGACACAATTCTTGAAAGCTTTTCAAAGTTGTAGGACTATCCCAGCAAAAATGAGAAAAAGAGTAATGTCAGACGCACTAAAAAAATTAGATATTCAAGAAAAACATATTCAGAAAAAATAATGAAGCAGCATTCTGAATTCATCTATCCAAATATGAAATTCCATCATTGGGTGAAAAAGTGCTGATTTATCATACGACAAAGCTTAGTTTTGTCGAACCTGGACAGCGAAAACATGTTCTGGAGCTAACTGTTTTATTGAGCTTGAAATGGAGATAGTATCACGACCTGATGCAACTACTAATGATGGACCATCCCTAAATTTTGAGAAAGTGAAACAGAAATGTCAGATGTAATGTTAACATCTAAAAGCAAGATTTGAGCCAGAACTAACTCCTGCAAATTAAGGAAGTTGTAAACAAGCTCACGAGAAATCAGTGTTGCAGATGCTTAAGAGCTATTGCAATGGACAAGCATAGATAGTTTGCTCGGTCTCAAAAACAACTACATCCAGCAGAGCCCATTTTTCAAGTAATTGTGCATCCTTTGCCTGTTCCCTTTTTTTTGGTTTTAGATTTACATTTTTTGGTTCAACTTTCTTAGCTGTTCCTTTACCTCCCATAATTTTGAAAGAGACATTTGAGTTTGTATGGGAGCCAAGTCACTATACCACGTGACTTTTATCTTAAAGTAACTTCATAGAAAATACCCAAGTTATTTTAGAATTTCATTTGACTAATAAGGATTTGGAGTCCGAAAAAAACTATTGCCACATTTCTAATCCATTGAAGTTGCATCAAAGAGAATATTCTAGCAAACAATGCTTTTACTTGAATTCTACAATGCAACTTCTTGTTTTAGATAAAAATTCTATGATCCAGCTTCTATCCCTCATGTGAAACTTTTCCTTGATTGGTAAATAAAAATTTTCACATGAAGGATAGAAACTGCATAAGAGAACTTTAATTTAAAAAAAAATCAAGGTGATGCTTAAAGATCCTTAAGGAATACTTCAGTTTTTCCTCTTCCCCTTTTTAGTTCTATTCCTGAAGTTTAGGACAAGTGGGGATATGTAATAAGAGAAGTGCAATATCTAACGAGAGTTTTCTCTTTCTCTCGCTGAGTATGTATATCAGGGTACGTACCAATTCTGAGCCTTCAACTCTATTATCAAGTCAGACTTACCCCGGAAAAAAACTCTATTATTAAGCAGATTACTTCGATTATTTAGAAAGCTCAAGGGTTCAAGTCCAACAAAAATATTCATTATGTTCAAGCTTAAGATGAAAAGAATTTCCAAGAATCCCCAAAAAAATGTTCACATCACTGTACATCAGCAGCAAATCTGTCCTGCTCCTCAACTTTTTCCTCCAAATCATTGTCCATAGCGAATTCAATTTACGCGAACTAAAAGCCCAATCT
This sequence comes from Nicotiana tabacum, assembly GCF_000715075.1. NCBI lineage: Eukaryota > Viridiplantae > Streptophyta > Magnoliopsida > Solanales > Solanaceae > Nicotiana > Nicotiana tabacum. The sequence goes on along the minus strand of NC_134089.1, from coordinate 535,499 downwards.
ATGTTCAGCTTCCGATTCTGTAGGATTTAGGATGACAACAGCCACACACCTATCCTCAATAATGAAGTTCAACAACTTCATAGCACTTTCCGGGTGCTATTCTCTAATAAAATTTTCATTACATTTTCAAAACAACAATGACATTCAACAAGAAAATAGAAATGATCAAGCAACAGGATAAGTGCTTAAACCAGGTGCCCATATACATATCGGTGTGTTTCACAAACAGAAGGCCAAATTATAGTGCTTAGCTGCTATTAGCAAATGCAGTGTTTTTAAGAAATCATTGCTTCATCGCCTAAAGTGATGAAGCAATGCGAAGTGTGGAGTCCCACCATGATGAAACTGTGTGTTACAGCGAAGCATGAACTTCAAATGATGAGGCGCATTGTAATCCAAACGAGAAGCAGTTGGTTCTTTATATCTCAACTTTGACGAGTTGAATTCATGTCAGCATTGTAGAATATTGGATGCTAAACTAGTTATTTTAGTTATAAAGTGATTATAAAAGTACTATGTTCATGTACGTTTGGAATTTTTTAAGTATCAGAAAATTGTGCGCTTCACTTCAAAGAAGCGTCCGCTGCACTTCGCTTCTCGCTTTTTGCTTCAAGTCACATAAACTTTGTCATTTTTAAGCGCTTTTCGCTTTTAAAACAATGAGCAAAGGAGCTAGTAATGTGGTCGCTAGGGAAAAAATTAAATCCACTCTTTTCTGATCAGTTCATTGCTCAGATACTGCTCAGACCAATAGCTTGAAACACATCATATGGATCACAGAATGCATTTGAAAGCAAGCAAATATATATTATAACAATACATACTTGGCAAATGCTTCACAGGCCAGTGTTGCAATATGTTTTGCATCAGCTTCTGGGATATCTGAAACAACTGCATCAACACCAGCAAAGCACAAACAGTTGACATATAATATTACCATTGCTTTAAGTATGAGTGAACTTGAAGAAGCCCATAGTACCCTGTCTTTCAGCAGGAAGAGGCATCAATCTCTGTCCACTACCTGCAATTTGAGTCGGTAGTGAATCTTTAGAAATCAACTTTCTGACATTTTCTAACTTTTTGTGGAGAGAAACAGGTAACCATTGAAGTAGCTTGTTAATATCTCCTTGTGGCCTAATAACTCGCTGCACAATAATGAATAAAACAATTGCAAACACCAGATACAAATAATGCCAAATTAAACAACCATGCCAAACAGGAACTTCATAATGTACACAACTAATAGCGCGGTTAACTTTCCTTCAAAATCTAATCCAACAAAGAAAATAGTGCTCTTTTTTTCCACATAACATGTCCATTTTCAGACATATGCTGCAGCAATAGAACCCCTCATTTCCTGTCCTCTTCAAATTCCATTCGACGTACTGTGAAGAATAGAACAATGTTGACTAGACTAGAAATGTACTGCTGCAACTTGCAATCAATAACTCCATAATAGTTGTCAATTAAAAAAAGAAATCCACTGATGAATAGTTTAAGTTGCTTCTTTCAATCAGCATGCACAACTTACATAATACAAGTATGGACAAAAAGCACTCTGCATGCAAAATATTACTCAAAAAGAAGCATTAATGCTAATTTATAGCCCATTAAAACCCAAGAAACAAGAACAACACTAACATTAATAGCTAGAAGATTTAACTTTTTGAAAAATCTCAAACCCATAACATTAAAAATATAATGGGTCAATGCTAAGAACCTGAAAGATTGAACTCATAGAGCTTAAAGCCGGGATCAGCCTATGTTTCTAGTGTTGTCAAAGGCGCGCTTAAGCCCTAAAGCGAGGCTCCAAACATGTTGAGCGCTTCGCCTCGCTTTGCGGGCGCTTCAGTGTCGCATCAAGGCTCTAAGGCATATTTTCCTTGCCAATGAGTGTAATCCTGAAAAGGCGACACTGAACAATTGATATTCCACTTTATCGTTATTTTTTCTTCAACCTTTTTTGTCCATATATTTGTTATTCATGCTTATAATTATTGGTCTTGGACTACATATACATATTTTACTTTTTCCTCCAGTTGCGCCTTTTTTCATTAAAGCCCACGCTTTATTTGCAATTTGCGCTTAAAGCCCCGCCTTAGAACTTTTTTGCGCTTTTCACCTTTGATAACAGTGTATGTTTCTAGCCCATAAAAAAACATAAAACAAGAACAACACTAACATTAATAGCTAAAAAATTTAACTTTTTGGTGAAAAAAACTCTCGAACCCATAACATTAAAAATATAAAATAATGGGTCAATACTAAGAACATTAAAATTGAACTCATATAACTTAAATTTTGGAACCGCCTATGTTTATAGACCATAAAAAGAACAAGACACAAGAATGATACTAACATTAATAGCTAAAAGTTTTAACTTTTGGGTGAAAAAACTCGAAACCCCATGTCTAACAACGTGTATATCGAAGCAAATAAAGTTCGCTTTCTAGCACACAGAATCCAGCTGAATTTTAAAAGATGCAAACAATTCACTCAATGAGGGAAGTGAAAGAGCAAGGGAAGGAGATTTGTACATAGAGTGTTTGACGATGGGATAAGCCCAGAGCTCGAACCAAACCGAAGCACTGATTTTCTGCACCCGCCACGCCATTCCCTATTATGAACACTCTGCTAATGGTTCGCATTGGACTCCAGTATATTATGACAATGTATAGCGCATTTGGTGATTGGATTTGATGGGAGTTTTGGAGATCGATAAGATTGGAATTGGGAAGGAGGAAGGCCTGAGGTTTTTCCGGAGATCGATGGGATGGTTGTTGCCTTTTCTATAGTAACGTAATATGTTTGTTTTTCGTCTTACTTAAATTTTACTGTATATTATGTTAACTACTTTGTTACGTAATGATAAAATGTGTCATTTTATATAACGATCGATTTGTTATGGTCGTATCGTTACCTTATCTTTTTATCTCAATCTCACCCTTCATTATTATTAAATAATTTTATTTTATCATTTACCTTACTTTTTTATATAGTAATTTTATCTTGTATCGTAATTTTTCTTTACAATATTGCAAGTTTATTCTTCGTATTGATGGTGTGTGATATCATGAAACGATGGCAAATGACACAATCTATCCAAACATTATATTTATCAAACGATACAGTATTATATAATACAGTACGATACGTAACAACTATCCAAACAAGCTCGGCAAAGTCTTATAGCATGTTTGTCCAAGACGGAGAAATGAGTAGAAATGCTTTTTTCAAGCACTTTTGAAGGGGGACAAAAATTACTTCTGGACATAACAAGTTTGTGTTTGGCTAATAACTCGCAAAGGTACTTTTGAGCAATAATTTGTGTTTGTTCAAGCTTTTCATCAAGTGTTTTTAAGTATCAAATTACGAATAATGACATGGATAGATTTACTTAATAGTTAATATTATAAGTAAATAAATAATCTCAAAAAATTGTTATTACAAGTAATAATTAAATCATTTCATTTTATTTAAGTAAAATATGAAAATAAAATTCAAAAGTGCTTAATTATTTTAATATAAGTTAAATATATTAAAATTTATTCAGCAAATATAAAAGCATTCACCCTAAGAGTATTTTTAATATCTTCAGTATTAGATTTAACGATTATTTTGGTATATACTATATTTTGTTAAAGGTATTTTTGATAAGAAGAAAAGTCAAAATTGCTTTTGCTTTTGCTTTTGTAAAGAGACTACTTTTTTCTGTTTCTTAGAAACTGCTTCTGCTTCTTCCCAAAAGCACTTTTTCCCCCAAAAAAGCTTGGCCAAACAAAGTTAGGAAAAAAAATGCTTTTGGAAAAATAAAATTTTGACCTTTTGAGAAGTTTGGCCAAACAGGTTATTAAACTGCTGACTTTTGCATTTTATAAGTTGGATTTGGAATAAGTCGCATTTGTCTCGTACAATTTATAAGTTGCATCCTTATATCGCAATTTATAATAGTTAATATTATAAGTAAATAAATAATCTCAAAATTTTGTTATTACAAGCAATAATTAAATCTTTTCATTTTATTTAAGTAAAATATGAAAATAAAATTCAAAAGTACTTAATTCTTTTAATATAAGTTAAATATATTAAAAATCATTCAACAAATATAAAAGCATTCACCCCTAAAGTCACTATATATTAGAAAGTTATCTTCTAAATAATAAGAAATATTTATACATTAATATCCTGAGTATTAGGTTTAACGGTTATTTTGGTATATACTATATTTTGTTAAGGGTATTTTTGATAAGAAAAAAAATCAAAACTGCTTCTGCTTCTGCTTTTGGAAAGAAGCTACTTTTTCTGCTTCTTAGAAACTGCTTCTGCTTCATCCCAAAAATACTTTTTCCCCCAAAAAAACTTGGCCAAACAAAGTTAGGAAAAAAAATGCTTTTGGAAAAATAAAATTTTGGCCTTTTGAAAAGTTTGGCCAAACAGATTATTAAACTGCTGACTTTTGCGTTTTATAAGTTGGATTTGGAATAAGTCGCATTTGTCTCGTACAATTTATAAGTTACATCCTTATATCGCGATTTATAAATTGGATCTTTCATAATACGAGTCATTCGTAAGAGAGAAAGTTTCAAGTACCTTGGGTTTATTATACAAGAGAATGAGGAGATTGATGAGGATGTCGCGCACCGTCGATGAAATGGAGGCTAACTTATGGTATTTTGTGTGATAAGAATATACCACCAAAACTTAAAGGTAAGTTCTATAGAGCGGTGGTCAAACCGACTATGCTGTATGGGGCGGAGTGTTGGCCGGTCAAGACATGGCATGTCCAGAAGATGAAGGTAGCGGAGATGAGAATATTGAGGTGGATGTGCGGGCATACCGAGTTAAATAAAATTGTAAATGAAGTTATTAGGGACAAGGTGGGGTGTGGCCCCTGTGGATGAAGAGATGCGGGAGGCGAGACTTAGATGGTTCGGGCATGTGAAGAGGAGGGGCACTGATGCTCCGGTGAGGAGGTGTGAGAGGCTGGTATGGGAGGGTCGACGGAGAGGTATAGACATGCCGAAGAAGTATTAGGGAGAGGTGATCAGACAAGATATGATGTTTCTCCAGCTCGCTGAGGACATGACCATTGATAGGAAGGTGTGGAGGTTGAGAATTAAGATAAAGGGTTAGGTGGTTAAGTGTTGTCATTGTTTGTAGCAGTTGCTTTGATACACCACTTGTCCCTTTCTACATTAAACAATTTATCAATTTGGAAACATTCTACCAAAATGTTTTATTGATCCCTTCATTTTCTCCCATGTTGCATTTCTTACAATTTCAAATAATTACGAACTATCAATATAATGTTTGATCTTTGAGCCGCGTGTCTATCGGAAACAACCTCTCTGTCTTAACAAAGTAGGGGTAAGGTCTGCGTACACATTACTCTCCCCATACCTCACCTGTGGGATTACACTCGGTTTGTTGTTATTGTTGTTGTTGTTGTTGTTGTTATTTTTGTACCCCTAGTCTCCAGTTACTACTTGATGTTGTCTTATGTTTTAGTTTTCTCATTGCATTACATTTTGCTAGGTTTATATTTTTTGCTTTGGTTGTCATATCGGTTTGCTTGTTATTGCCCCTCTCCTCTCCCCTTCCTAAGCCGAGGTATTCCGAAAACTGCCTCTCTGCCTTTCAAATGTAAGGGTCACTCTAGCGTCCACCAAACCCCATTTGTGGGAATACACTGGGTATGTTATTATTGTTGTTGTTGTTGGTGTTGTTGTTGTTGTTGTTGTTGTTGTTGTTGTTGTTGTTGTTGTTGTTGTTGTTGTTGTTGTGATTTAAAAGTCATTTATAAGTCGCATTTCAAGATTGCGATTTATAAGTCGCATTCCACGATTGCGATTTATAAGTCGCATTTCAGGATTGCAAGTTATAAGTCGCATTTCATGATTGCTATATATAGACAATAAATTTGCGTTGAGAAAATAAAATCAAGACCGAAAATATTACAATAATCGTAGTATTTGATTTTGAGTAATTTGAGTGCTACAATCTCTATAATTCCTCTTATTCGACTTTTTCAATATAAATTCAAGGGCCTTTGAGCTTGATCTTGGATTTGAATTTGATTTATCCGTCACGAACACTTTGATTATTACCACGAATTGTATCACAAACAAGTAGCCTTGATCTTGAATGCCTTGTATTTAATTTGACTTCGTTCTTGATCTTTAATACTTGAAATTTGTGTTGAGGTGCTTGAATGCTTGTACACTTACGGTTTGCAGAGAATTGTGGCTTTTGATCCACAAGCTCCCTTGTGCTTCTTGTTATAACTTATGGTGTCCTTTATGGGTTATGAAGACCCCTATTTATAGTTATGAAAGGGAAGAGTTATGGTAAGAACAAACTCTTTTCGACCAATCAGATTGAAGCGTGACAAGACTATATTTAATTGGCCAGAACATGTCACTTGAACGTGTGGCACAATTTTACTGGCCATTTAATTTGACTTGGCATGCCTTGTCATTTTGACACGTGGCATGATCATATTGGTTCTTGCGTTCGACTTGGTGTGCCACGTCATTTGACACGTGGCACCAAACTGGGCCTCTAGGAAGATGACTTATTGCGCCTAATGAAGTTGGCTCATTATTTGTAGCACAACTAAATGGGTTATCCTAGTCAATATTTATTGGACTTAAGTAATTAATCTAATTATATTAGCCCATAATATTTATTTGGACTAATATACTAAAATATAGTCCACGTTATTTTATCGATTTAAATTTGATAAAATTAAATACTTACAAATGCCCCATATTTCAAGACTTGTGAAGGTCTTTAAACCTTTGAAGATTGGTCTTTGAAGTAGTTATATTAGTATACTTGAACTGGCTTGACTTAATCATATGAAATGTTAAAAGTATTTGAACTTTATATTTCAAATATCAGTGTTACATGCCTCAATCACATGGAATGTAAAAGCTATTAAATTTTAAATTCCAAGATCACTGTTGCACACCATCACGTGGCTCTGTAATCCATATTGAACTTGGTTTGCAATCTTTATTCTTGGCAAAGCAATCCTTTTTTGTCTCTAATAAGAACACTTTGTCGTGACTATTATAATTTTAGGAGGCAACTAGAAACACTTGATTCCTTTTTCATGTTGGGAACTAAATCTTGTCGCCGCCTTACAAGTCCCACATCGGGACAAATTCGTTTGGGCAGAGCCATTTGCCTCTATATATATCATGATGTTCTTCAATTGTAAACCTCAACTTGCAACTTCAAAAATTACAAGTGAAGGTAATCTCTGTTAGGTAATTTTTTTTGTTAGTCTTCCTCTTACTTTGTAGGTCAAACGAGAAGGATATATTCTTGTTTAACAAGATAATTTATGTATGAAGAAGACAGCTTCTTTTGTAGGTCAAACGAGAAGGATATATTCTTGATTAACAAGATGATTTATGTATGAAGAAGACACCTTCTTAGGGTATGAAGGGATGGATACTCATCCTCGCTCGAAAACTGGAGGCATAATCTTAAGGCGTAAAAGTTCACATGGCATACAGAAGGACACAACTGGGCAATATATAGAAGAAAATGATCAACCCACAACAGCTTATAGTAGGACAAACCCATGGCAACTTATAGAAAGGACAAATTATCAACAACATATAGAAGGATCAAATCCACGATGAGACCACCTTAAGGTGCAAAGGAACTTGAACGTCCACCTTAAGATTGAAAATTCATAGTTCCTTTTAAGGACAAACCCGCAAGAGGCCAACTTAAGGTGCAAAGGGACTAATATGTCCACCTTAAGATAAAAAAATTATAATTCCTTTTAATGACAAACCGTAAAAAAGCCAACTTAAGGTGCAAAGGGATTTAAACGTTCACCTTAAGATTGAAAAATCAGAAAGCCTCAACTAAAAGACTTGGTGGATTTGTAGGCCTCAACTTGAAGACCGACAAACTTGATGATTTGACGGACTTGAAGATTTGGCGGACTTTGACACGTCAACTTAAAGAGCGATGGACTTTAAAACTTCAACTTGAAAAAAATAGCAGACTTGAAGACTTCAAGTTAAAGATTTGTTGGGCTTAAACAACTCAACTTGAAGACCGGCGTACTTAAGGACTTCAACTTGAAGACCGATGGACTTTAAGACTTGGAAGGCTTGAATACTTCAACTTAAAGACTCGCAGACTTGCTGACTTCAACTTAAAGTATGGTGGACTTGCAAAATTCAACTTGAAGACCAACAAATTTGAAGATTTGATGGACTTGAAAAATTGGTGGACTTTAATGCTTAAACTTGAAGAGCGGTGGACTTTTAAACTTCAACTTGAAAAAATAGCAGACTTGAAGATTTTGCTCGAATTCGAAGAGCTTTACAACTTGAAGACTTTGCCGAATTTGAAGAGCTTTAAGACTTTGAAGAGCTTTCGACTTGAGTCTTTGCTCGTATTTGAAGAGCTTTGTGACTTGAACACTTTGCCCAAATTTGATGAGCTTTACAACTTGAAGACTTTGCTCGAATTTGAAGAGCTTTATGCCTTAAAGATTCAATTCAAAATTGGGGAGTTTTGTGACATACAATATATACTCATGTATTAAGAAACATTATAACTTGCAGTTTAGGCTCGTGCGTTAAGGAGCGTTGCAACGTGCAGTTTAGACTCGTGCATTGAGGAGAATTATAACTTGCAGTTTAGGATCGTGCGTTAAGGACCATTACGACTTGCAGTTTAGGATCATGCATTGAAAAGCATTATAACTTACAGTTTAGGCTCGTGCGTTAAGGAGCGTTACGACTTGCAGTTTAGGCTCATGCGTCAAGGAGCATTGCAACATGCATGGACTCTTCAGTTTCATCTTCGGATGAATACTTTCCCCCATTCTCAGCATCCTCTGCTTTTATTTCATAATGAGGCTCAAAGCCACGAAGCCTTTGTTATCCACTTATAGCCATACTCAATTCCATATCATGTGCCCGAGTTGCTAGTTCTTCAAATATTTTGGGCTTAATGCGTTGTAAGATATAACGAAGACTCCAATGCATGCCTTGAATGCATATTTCGATGTCAGAAATTTTGCTAAGGCGATCTTTGCAGTTGAGGCTTAAGCTCCTCCAGCGGTTGATGAAGTCAATAACTGACTCATCCTGTCCTTGATGAGTGTTTGTAAGTTCGATCATGCTTATGATGCGTCTTGTGCTATAGAAACGATTGAGAAGCTCTTGCTCCAACTGCTCCCAACAATCGATAGAATTAGGTTCGAGATCTGTGTACCAATCGTATGTATTACCTTTGAGAGAACGAACAAACTATTTGATAAGATAATCACCGTACATTTCGGCACATGTTGTTTTTGATTTCCCTTGCCATCGAATTGTTGCAATTTAAGAGGTTGATAACCAACATGCATCTTCAAGTCATCAATTATTTGCGTATACGGCTTTGCATATGTGACAGAAAATTTGGACGACGACTCAGACTTATCTTTGACAGCCTCCATGATGAAGTCATTTAATGTCTCAATGGGAATCAGACCTTCGACGGAGACTTGGATTTCCTTGGCTGTCGTTGCTTGCTTTTCTGAAGAGTGTCCTTTTTCTTGTGACCTTTGAAAATTTAAAGGTGTTTGTGTGGATGCTCCTTCTACCATGCTATCCAATTTGTTTGTTAACTTGGAAAGTTTAGTATCTTGATCATACATGCGCTTTGATAAGCCTTCAACTGCTTTCGTCAAATTTGCAAGTTGTTCTTCTATGGTAGAAGCTTCAATAACCATTGTTTGCATGATCGATGATCACACCCAACTATGCCTCCTAAGAGGTCTAGCGGTCGTTGCAAATATAATCCAGTTTGCATGTCTGGAGTCGAAATCCACATGGAAATAACGTGCTAATTACAACTAATAGCTTTGCACGAATTCAAGTTATCAACCTTCATAAATATTATATAACAATTTGAGAGTTTACTAACTAAGATCAAAGTATTAAAAATTTAGTAATTTATAACTAACAAAGCAAATATTGTAGACAAGATTTGGAAGAGCCTAAAGTTATGATTTCCCCTATTGTCGAAATCTTTCCCACTACGTTTTCTATGAATTTGCCTAAATATTCTCTACCAATCGTGAGTACTTTGATTGTCGTATCTCTCTCTCGAGCAACTACCACAATTTACTAGACGTATTCTCTTGAACTACGCTAGCTGTTACTAATTTACCGTTCACTACGATCGCACCAAGACTTCATTATCTCTAATCCCGCCTTTAAACCCTCCATATCGATCTCTGAACTACGTTAGATGTGGTGTTGTTCAAAAACTACCTAAATGTGTACTCTCCCTCGAGCAATATACACACTAAATAGGCACAGTTAATTGAGAGATCTTCAATTAACAATAAGGAAAATATCGTTGAACAAGTAGAGAAAAATCAAAGGCAAATCTATCTTAAATGCAATAGAAAATCATCCTCCAATAGGTTCCATCAAACCTTATATTAAAGAGTTTAGCTACTCATAAATACAACAACAATCAACATAATGTTCAAAGACATTAAACTACAAAATAAAGAGATAAAGGAAGGAAAAACTTGTTTGATTCTTGCTCCACAGTGCTTGGCAACCTTTTTCTTCTCCAAAATCATATCCAACCCTAGAATAACTCGTTTGGGGAGTTTTTATGCCAATCCCCCGGTCCAAATTCGGGTTTGGGTCTTTTAACCCGTGACTTTTAATTACCGTGCTATAGACCTCACAAAGTCGGGTTTGTAGCGCGATCGACCTGGTCTACAACGCGGTCTACCAGGATATAGACCTCGCGAAGCCTGGTCTACAACGCGGTCGACCTAGATATAGACCTCGCGAAGCCTGGTCTATAGCGCGGTCGACCTAGCTATAGACCTCACGAAGCTTGGTCTATAGCGCGGTCGACCTAGCTATAGACCTCGCGAAGCCTGGTCTATAGCGCAGTCGACCTGATTATAGACCTCGCGAAGCCTGGTCTATAGCACAGTCAACCTAGCTATAGACCTCGCAAAGCTTGGTCTGTAGCACGGTTAGGTACTTGGTGATTTTGGCTATTTTCTTGTGTTTTTTGTCCACGTTTTGTGCAACTTTCATTCAATGATTCATTATGGTGTTTCTACACATAAAAAAAATACAATTTAGCGCAATTGCCGCACAATAATTCACTAAACCAACAAAATATAGGGCGAGTAATGTGCTAAAAGTATAGCATTTTGTCCTAACATCACCACCCCACACTTAAACGTTGCTCGTCCTCGAGTTAACTACCAATTCCTAGAGCACTTTTATTATCTTTTAGCACATCTGAGGCACACCATACCTATGATTGTGGTTGATAGCAACAATTAAACTTTAGCACATGCCTTCAAGCTTCCCTTTACTTTATGTCATACTTCAATAATTTATTCAACAAAAAGATAACATGTTTATAACAATCCTAACCTCACAAACCGACTCAATATCATAATGTATTCATGGCTTGAACACTTATATCATAGAGAAATCTAATAACTTCACCTATCCCTTACGAAATCATGTTCCCTCACAACAAGAACAAGAGAGTAAGTTGAATCCACACATTCGAATCAAATGCTCAAATATATTTTAAGGACTCACATATATCAAAGAATGCCCTCACTCTCACAAAGAAGTCACATGCATGCAGAAAGTACCATAAGCTTGCCCATTATGTAAACATCTACTAATGTAGGCTTGCTCGATCTAAAATCAATTAGGACTTTTTTATGATTGTAATGTTGGCTTAAGGACGAGTAGGATAAATTTAGGAACAGTGACTAACCCTCCTAAACACTTTAACACATCACATAATTAACTTGAAGCGCATTTTTTTCTTTTCAACCCAACTGCATTTTCACAAACAATATCATCCCCAAAATATTTTCTCTTTCTTTAAGCACTCATTTAATTCATACCCACTGGCAAGAACAAATTATAATTGTTTTAAAAAAAAATTCACTAGTGGTGTATTAGTTTACAAAATAAGTGCATCTTTTTTTCTTTCATTGGTTCGACTCAAAAGCCACCCCACACTTAGTCCTTACTTCTTCTAGCGCTCACTTCACAATTAAAGTACTTTACGATGTACAAGGATTAAAATAATAATAATTAAGAACAAATGGGTATTGGCTTGTAATGTGGTTGTCAAATAAAAGTCTATAGGCTCAAAAGGGTTGACTATGGATAAATTTTATTTGTGGTAGGCATTAAGTTCAAAGAGATCAAAGAAAGCCTAAAATCATTTTTTAAACCCAACAAAATCTAAAATTTTGCTTCAACTCAATGCCGGACAAGTTCTAGACTCTAATGCAATGACACGGACTATATAATTTCTCATCACACATGGCACATGATTCACCAAGGATGGTTACATTCCTATTCACAAATAATTGCAAGTATTCACAAAGCCATAAAATATTAAGCATCAAGCACAAAGTGACACAAGCCAAGAAAATGAGATATATGCGTCAATAAACATGCTATCTAATCCAACGAGGCATCATAAGCAACTTCAACCCATAGGTAAGGTAATACACATACTAGAATCTAAATATGCTACTATCAAATAAGCCAAAAGGGAGTCTAGAAATTTCATCTTCATTCTTTTATTCTATAAATCCTATTACATTCTAAAAACAAAATAAAAACTACTACCAAGTTCAACTACATCCAGTGGAAAAAAACCGCTGCACAAAGAAAAACCATGAGGAATTATTACTATCTAAAATAATAGTAGCTGTTGTGCATGAGGATTGGGTGGAAAACGCCCCTCCAAGATGGCCCTCTCCTCAGTAGTGGTCGACCTTACCCCAATACTGATTTGTAAATCCATCATCCCATATAGATGTGCCATAAAGCTGTCATCTCGAGCATTACGCTCGACACCTGTCATTGTGGCCATGGCATCCTCCTCCTTAACCCGGATGCATGTGATGTACATTTGTCGGAGGGGTGGTGGAATGACCATATCAAAATCTCGCTCCTCCTCTACCTCCTCTTTTCTCAGGTACTGAGTCAACATGTTGGCAAAGGATAGTCTATCAATGCACTTGCTTGTTCTTACCTGGGCCATCTGGTAGCGTATTAAGTGGCCCGCGTCCACTTTTTAGCCAATCATAAGTAAGTACAACACACATATCCTTTCACGGCTAATCAGAGTCTCATGGTTGCAAGATAATAGACGCGTGCTGATCAATTTCAGCCACACTTGAGCTTCCGGTTTCATTTTTTTCTTTGGAAATTTCCTATGGCATTGGGTCTTCTTGTCACGAACCCAAGAAGCCACATAATTGACACCACAAAGAGTGTGTCTCAATGTTTAATATGTAGGACGGGTGATGAAGTTATCCAAGGATTCCTGTGGAACATCCGGAGCTCCCAAAAAATTGCATATAGTTGTTGCCGAAAAATCAATCAACCTTTCTCTAATAGGCACCAGCTGCTCAGAATCATTCGGATCAAAACCGACAAAAAACTCCCGAACAAGGTTGACATTTATATCCCCGGTGTTTCTAAAGACGTAGCTTAAGCCAAGGTCATGAATACCTTTACAAATTGATTGATACTTAGCTTGTAGGCGCCGCTCATGAACAACTGACTTAGAATGTATATGTCTCAGTCAACAAAGCTTGTACCAATCCTTGGCAGTTTGAGGTATGCTCTTCAGTCCAAATTCTCGTTGTCCTTCAGGTTGTGGGCATGTGGTTACTATAGCTGCAACTGCTTACAACCCTTAAACTTGGCTTGAAGTGGCATCTCCACCTTTTCTCTATTTCGGTGGAGGTCTGGAAGAAGCCTTGGCCTTAGTCGTAACAGTAACCTTGCCCTTGCCTTTACTATCGTCTTTTTTAGAAGGCATATTCGTTCCTGCATAAGTGAATATTCCTCAGTGATAAATCAAATGAATCAATTCAAAACATGATCTTGCAACCCCACACTTAAGAGTTCACGACATGATGTTCAACCAATTTTGGGTTACTCAGACTTCACCTCTTGAATTTTAACATGAAAATCAAGCAATGGCAAAATGATGTTTACTACAGTTGGGATGAATATAGCTACTGATGAACCAACCTAAACTTGCAATTTGAAGTGATGCAATGTGACATACCACTAGTATAACAATCTTAGAGACTAGAACTCCATTTGGGCAAAGAATGCCTTTGAGACATTTAAACAAACACTCGGTGTGCATTAGTGTTGTCAAAATGGATATAGGGGTAAAGGATTGCCTCACCCTCCCCAAATCGGCTTGGGGATTTAATGTTATCACCCTAGTACACAACATCAATACCAATACTATGGGGTTGATGGATTAGGGACAAAGGAAAGAGTTAGATAACATACCTTAGATTCTTAGGAGGATTGAGTGCTCTTCAATTGACGTTGCAAGTGAGTGAAGGAATGGATAAACATTGTCTTCAATGGGATTTTGTGTGAGAGGGGGAGAGGAAAATTGGGACGGGCAGTAAAGAGTGTGCTGTTAGGTTTTAATTAATGTGTTTGTTTGTGTAGTGTTTTAATGTATTGGATTAAAAGGCAAAGAAAAATTTGACCTCTCTATAACCTGCATGACGCGAGGCAAACACGTGCTCTAGCTCGCTATAACCCTTGCGACGCGAGGCGAAAGCCAGCTTTTGCTCGTTGTATCCCATGCAACGCGAGGTATAAAGCAAGGCTAATGCTTGATTTTTGCTCGCTTCATCCCTTGCGATGCGAGGCTAAAGCCAACTTTTGCATGATGTACACCTTGCAGCATGAGGCATAATGCGAGGTACTGACCTGGCGACGTGAGGCTAAACACGAGCTTCATCCCTTGCGATGCGAGGTCTGCTGCCAGGTCCGTTGATGCTTAGTCTTTTTGACATGGGGTAGACGTCGAGTTCTGGAACGTACTCATATGATTTTTATTCCGTGTTGTGCTCGACTCCAAGCGCAATGACATACCAAAGTGCTCCATTACTTGTTCAAACACCAAAACTTAACTAAAACTTGTTAGTGAGTAAAAACAAAGAGAAAATTCTATTTAAGCTAAAATAAACTACGCATTGGGTTGACTCCCAACGAGTGCCTGATTTAATGTCGCGGCACGACGCATACGATCAAACTTAAGGTTCACTCAACAATTGAGGCTCCTTCATATGAATCACTGATATAACTTTTTCCTCCTCCAAGCCAAGGTAATGTTTCAACCTTTGCCCATTTACTCTAAACCTGTTTGTTCTATCCTCGGATTCAATTTCTGCAGCTCCACTTGAGAGTACTTGCACCACTCTAAATGGTCCCGACCATCTAGATTTCAGCTTACTCGTAAATAGTTTCAATCTTGAATTATACAACAACATGATATATCTAGGTTTGAAAATTCTCTCTTGAATATGCTTGTCGTGTATGATCTTCATCCTTTCCTTGTATAGCCTGGTGCTTTCAAAAGCATGGTAACAGAACTAATCGAGTTCATGAAGTTCTGTGACTCTACTCGTACCAGCGACCTCTATGTCAAGATTTAATTGCTTTAATGCCCAAAAAGCGCTATGTTCTAGCTCCACTGGTAAGGGACACACCTTTCCGAACACCAATTTGTATGGTGACATACCAATAGGAGTTTTGAATGCAGTGCAGTAGGCCCATATTGCATCATCCATTTTTTTTTGCCCAATCAATCCGAGTAGCATTTACAGTTTTGGTCAAAACACTCTTGATTTCTCTATTTGACACCTCAACTTGACCATTTGTTTGTTGGTGATACGGAGTGGCAACCTTATGGTGTACACCATATTTTTCCAGCATATTTGCGAAGGCTCGATTGTAGAAGTGAGTTCCTCCATCACTAATGATCGCTCTTGGAGTTCCAAATCGGGTGAAGATATTTTTCTTAGAAAACCAATAACTCTCTTTGCATCATTTGTTGGGAGTTCTACAGCTTCTACCCATTTCGAGACATAGTCCACTACTACGAGTATATACTTGTTGTTGTATGAGCTAACAAATGGTCCCATAAAGTCGATTCCCCATACATCAAATACTTTCACTTCTTGAATTGGGTTCACGGGCATATCATGTCGACGGAAAATATTCCCCATCCTTTGACACTTATCACAACTCTTTACCCAAAAGTGTGTATCTTTAAGCAACGTCGGCCAATAAAAGCCTGACTTCAAAATTTTAGCAATTGTCCTTACGCCTCCAAAATGACCTCCATAAGGCAAAGCATGACATGCCTACAAAACAAAAGCTTGGTTTATCTCGGGAATACATCTCCGGATCATGTTATCAATACAAATACAAAACAAATATGGTTCATCCCAGAAATACACACGACAATCACGAAAGAAATTTTTCTTCTGCACAGAAGATAAGTCATAGGGAACAATACAACTTGTCAGGTAGTTTGCAATATTTGCATACCATGGCGCTACCTCAAGTCTCGTGGTCAACAATTGTTCGTCTGGGAAAGTCTCTGTGATATCTTCCACCTTAACCTTCGTTTCAGCTCCTTCAAGCCTGGACAAGTGATCGACAACTTGGCTTTCCGTTCCTTTTCAATCACGAATTTCCAAGTCAAGCTCTTGCAGCAGTAGAACCCATCGAATCAGGTGTGACTTTGCTTTATTTTTATCAATTAGGTACCTGAGAGCAGCATGGTCAGTATAAACAATTACCTTCGAGTCTATCAAGTAGGACCAACATTTGTCAAATGCGAACACCACTACTAGCATCTCTTTTTCTGTCATTGTGTAATTCAGTTAAGCGTCATTCAATGTTCTACTTGCATAGTAGATTGGATGCATGATTTTATCTTTTCCCTGTCCAAGTACTGCTCCCACAGCATAGTTACTTGCATCACACATCAGCTCAAATGGTTGCTTCCAGTCAGGTGCAACTATGATAGATGCAAACACTAGCCTCTTCTTTAATCCTTCGAAAGCTACACTGCAGTCATCAGAAAACACAAAAAGGTGATTTTTTTTCAAGTAATTTACATAAAGGGTTAGCAATCTTGGAAAAATCTTTTATGAACCGCTTGTAAAACCGACGTCACCAAGGAAACTTCTTATTGCCTTGACAGAAGTGGGTGGTGGAAGCTTCTCTATTACATCAATATTGGCACGGTCCACCTCAATGCCCTTACTTGACACTAGGTGTTCCAAGACTATACCTTCATGTACCATTAAATGGCATTTTTTCCAGTTTAGCACCAGATTAGTCTCCATACATCTCTGCATCACTCTTTTCAGATTTCTAAGGCAATCATCAAAAGAGCTTCCCACCACTAAGAAATCATCCATGAAAACATCCATTATGTCCTCTACCATATCTGTGAAGATGTCCATCATGCACCTTTGGAATGTGGTGGGTGCATTGCATAGGCCAAATAACATTCTCCGAAAAGCATAAATGCCATATGGACAGGTGACTGACATTTTCTCTCTATCCTCCGGGGCAATAGATATTTGATTGTACCCCGAGTATCCATCCAAGAAGCAAACATGGGCTCTACCTGCCAAACTATCTAACATCTCATCAATGAATGACAAAGGGAAATGATCTTTTCGGGTGGCCTTGTTCATTCTTCTGTAGTCCATGCAAATTCGCCATCCAGTGACTATTCTTGTTGAGATTAACTCATTGTTCTCGTTTTGCAAAATAGTCATCCCGCGTTTCTTTGGCACACACCGAACTGGGCTAACCCAGTTGCTATCTGAGATGGGAAAAATAATTCCCGCATCTAACCACTCGATCACTTCCTTCTTTACAACTTCCTTCATGTTAGGGTTCATCCTTCTTTAATGTTCTCTAGAAGGTTTGTGCCCATCTTTCAGTAGAAGTTTGTGCATATAGAAGGTCATGCCAATACCCTTAATGTCTGTAATAATCCAACCAATTGCATTCTTGCACTCTTTCAACACCTACAAAAGTTGTTCTACATGCACATCTAACAAACCATATGAGATAATAACATGTAAAGTCGAGTTAGGTCCCAAGAAATCATGTCTGAGGTGAGATGGTAGTGGTTTCAGCTCCAATTTTTGTGGTGCTTCGATTGATGGCTTGGCTGGAGGGGTCTTTTTTTTTCTTTCGAGTGTAAAGACTCGAATTTGAGCTCTCTTTTCCCGTCACCTTGCCTTTGAAGAGCCAACACCCATTCCGCCAACTCCTCACCATTTACTTCTTCTAAGTTCATAAGGCAGACTGTTAGAGGGTCTTTTTCATTAAGTGCCTCATCATCTTCCTCCATGATTACATCCGATGTGTCTAACAAAGAACAATCTGCAAACTCATTGGGTTGTCGCATAAACTTTT
Organism: Nicotiana tabacum; assembly: GCF_000715075.1. NCBI lineage: Eukaryota > Viridiplantae > Streptophyta > Magnoliopsida > Solanales > Solanaceae > Nicotiana > Nicotiana tabacum. The sequence goes on along the minus strand of NC_134089.1, from coordinate 517,179 downwards.
GCACATTAAATATTATTTCTTCATTATTTAGCCTCATCTTTAGCTTCCCCGTTTTACAATCATTCAGAGCTCTCCCTGTGGCCGGGAACAGCCTTCCCAAAATTATGGGAATCTCCTCATCAACCTTGCAGTTTAGAATGATAAAATGTACTAGAAACACGAATTTTCCAACTTGCACAAGTACATCGTCAAGTATACCTGATGGCCTTTTCACCGTTCGGTCAGCTAGTTGCAGTAACATGGATGTGGGTCTTTCTCTTCCAATGCCTAACTTTTTATAAATAGACAATGGCATGGGATTTATACTTGCTCCCAAATCACACAATGCGTTGGCAAATGCATAACTACCTATGATGCATGGAATTGTGAAGCTTCCATGGTCGGATAGCTTCTCAACTATAGGTCATGCCATAATAGCACTGCAGGTCTGTGTCAATGTATAAGGCCCCGTAAAAAATTTCCTACAAACCCGAATTCCGTGATGCCAAAGTAGGCTTAGAGGTTAATAATAGTAGAAATTCTTTCGGACCTTTTGGATTGAACAGTGCATTGGGGAGTTGAAGGAAAATGTTGGGCAGAAGTAGGCATTTCTGCGGCCCATTCTGCGGATGCAGAACCACTCTGCGGACCGTAGACTGGTCGCAGGGTGGGGTAGTTTTCTGGGGCATTTTTATGTCATTTTTGCGGCCATTATGTGACCGCATAACCGTTTCGCGAGCCGCACTCTTGTCGCATATCCCGCCTTGGGAATTTTCGGAGGGAGGTTCTGCGGTGCACTATGCGACCGCAGATTCATTCTGCGGTGCACTATGCGACCACAAAACAGGTCTGCGGGCCGCATAGTGACCGCAAACTCGATGAGTATTTTTTTCCAGTTTTGGCACCCCAATTTCGCGGTCATTATGCGGTAGCATATGCGACCGCATAACCTATTTTGGAGCTTCATTTTTTGGATTTTTAAACCCGACCCTATTATGTTAAAACACCTACCTTGGACCATTTTGAACTTATTTTCTGCTATTTTTAGAGTGAGAGAGAGGGTCCTAGAAGGAGAAAGTGATTTTCAACAAATTGCTCTTCAGTTCTCACTTAAAACCTTGAAGATTATCAAGAGAGGTACCTAGGTCTTCTTTCTAATAGGTAAGATTCTATCACCAAAATACTTAATTTTAAAATGTAACTAGAATTGGCCATTAGTAATGTAATTCATGGGAAAGGTAGTACTTACCTTGCATGCATGTGTTCCTAAGAGTTGTGGGGAGGCTGCGAGTTAAAGATAGAAAAGAATGGGGTGTAGTTGGAGGAGTCTTTCATAAAAAAGGCCATGAAACCCTAATACACACATAGTGTTTGATAGAATGCTTAAGTGAGCTAGAATTATGATTGTTTTCCTAATCTTGGGTTCAATTTTGCTATATTGCTAAAATAAATTGAAGTTGCTAATATTCCGGAACATCTTAGAGTTTTAAGAGATTCAATTGAGGTATGTTGGCTAAACCCTCTCTTCTTAGATTTGAATCACACGGTATTCAAGCAATCGACGTAAGTCCCAAATTGAACGTCCTAGAAATTGCTATCACGAATGTGCTTGCTTTGAAAATATATGTGTAATATGTATTCCCATGCTTTCATCATGTTATCTCGTCATTTGAGGAAATGTTCAGAACTTAGAATATGTGCTAAAAAATGACTAGACTCCAAGTCAAATTTGATTAAAGACTACTATGTCAAATTGTGTGAAAAGTCTACATGTGACTTAGATTCTAAACTGCTAACATGTGAAATCATAAGCCTTGAATGAAAATCCGTGTTGTTATTGATGATAGCAATAATGTTTGAATGTGGAAAAGAACTTGAATCATGAAATACGGCCAAGAGCCCATAATAACTTTATAATTGGGTCCACTCGTGCTATTGTATTGGAAAGAGGGGAAATAAATATGAATTGAGATGATTAATTGAAAAGGGGTGATGTCTCAAATGAGATGTCCTAGCCGATCAGGCAGAGATCAGACTTCTTGTAAGAACACGGTGGTATTGTGTATGAAATTATGAATATGGTTGATGTCTCAAATGAGATGGCCTAGTCGATCGGACCGAGATCGGACTCCGTATAAGAACATGGTGGTATTATGGATGAAGATGTAAAAATGGTTAATGTCTCAAATGAGATGGCCTAGCCGATCGGGCCGAGATCGGACTCTATGTAAGAGCACAGTGGTATTGTGTATGAAATTATGAATATGGTTGATGTCTCAAATGAGATGGCCTAGCCGATCGGGCCGAGATCAAACTCCGTGTGAGAATACGGTGGTATTGTGGATTATGGCATATTGGCACTAAAAACCCATTCTCCCTAATAACGTGGAAATTGACTTGAAAACTTATGTGATCTTTAACTTGATGTTTTAATATTATCTGAAGCTCTTATTGAATTCTTGATTGTTCCTCTTGTATTATTAGTCATTCTATTGAGATGGTGTTCCGCTATACATACTACTGCTATTCTATGGTACTAACGTCCCTTTTGCCGGGGGCGTTACATCTTTAAATAGATGCAGGTGATTACATAGCAGACAATGTTGATCACAAATAGTGCTGCATCCTCTTCCTAGTGGACTCGGTGAGCCCCATTTCATTCCGGGATCATGTATTGTACATTTTGTTTATAGTGTGGTCACGTTTTGAGGTATAGCCGGGGCCTTATTGTCGGCACCATCTTTATTCTCTTTTATATCTTTAGAGGCTTCGTAGATACTATGTGAGTTGTATATGGGTGTTGGGAATGTTAATCTAGTTATGTTGTGTTTGATCACTTTTTTTCCACTCGAACTATAAGAAATGTGTATTTTGAGACTCAAAGGAGCCATGGCTAATGAAACGATTTAGTATTGCATGAATGAGCTCCCTACTGTATAATTAATGAAATCACATCTTTTCTTGATCATGAGTGAGTTGGGTAGATAGTATCTGACAGGCTTTCTCGGTCGAGTTTACTCGGTTGAGCATCGGTCGCGCTTTCCGAGGTTAGGGCGTGACAATCTTGGTATCAGAGCATAATGTTTTAAAGCGTCCGAGGATGTCTCGGAGCCGTGTCGGGTAGAGTCTTTCTTATCGGTGTGTTGTCGACCACACCTATAAGTTGGAGGCTTATTGGACATTTAGGAACAATACCCTTCTTTGATATTCTGGATCGTGCGATGAAACTAAATGTGCAACTGTTCCTCCTCTAACTCGTGCGTTCCTTTAACTTTTATAATATGGCACTTAAGAAGAGAGCAAGAACTAGCCAAGGAGCCAACGCCGCCTTAGGAGTGGCAGTTGACCCTTTATTTGATGATGCAGGTGAACACCCGAGGGGTGAGGATAATCCCCTGACTGCTACACTACCCGATTCCACTACACTGGACCAGGCCACACCTGTTCCTACACCTACTAAGGGTGCGGCGATTCCTCCACCTGATATTCTGATTCCACCTCCTGCCCCAGCTTCTGGCTCTGGTATTTTTGATGGGGATCTTAAGGGAGGTATTCAGATACTGACTTAGATAGTGGTTTCTCAGGCCCAAAGGTCGAATGTTGCACCCACATCTTCTAGCCCACAAGGGAATTATACTAGTTCTAGGGTGAACATGTTTTTGCAATTGGATCCTCCATTGTTCACGGGTGCTAATCTCGAGGAGGACCCACATGACTTCATTAATGAGATGCATAAAACTCTTCGGGTTATGCGCGCTACTGAGACGGAGGGAGTAGAGTTGGCCGCCTACTACCTGAAAGGGGTGTCCTATTCTTAGTTTGAGTTGTGGGAGGACTCTCGGGAGTAGGGGAGACCTCTAGCGAGGTGGAGTGAGTTTGTTGATGCCTTTATAGACCATTTCTTTTCTGCCGAGACTAGGGAAGCCCATACCGCAGAGTTTGAGAATCTTAAGTAAGGGAGTAGGAGTGTGTGGGAGTATCACATGGAGTTCGCGCGCATGTCAAAATATGCTGTTCACATATTTCCTACTCTAGAGGCTAGAGTGCGCCAGTTTGTGCATGGCCTTAGCCCCTTGGTTATCACTGAGGCCGCTACAACTGCCTTGAATTCAGATATGAATAATGGGAAAATGGCAGCATTTTCTCAAGCTATAGAGGACCGCAAGTTGAAGAACATAAGGGAGCAAGAGGGTACCAGCAAGGCCCGGTCCGCGGGCAGCTTTAAAGAGTCATTTGGTGGGGGGGAAGATCAGATTTCAGGGGAGGGTCATCAAGTCCATCCCAGTCCTATGCTCAGTCTTCAGCAGTGCACCACCAGCGGGCACAGTGAGATGCAGGGAAGTCGCTTCAGGCCCAATCAGGGCAGCAGGGGACCCCACCATTAAGGCTGATCATGAGAGAGATTCCCCCAGCAGCGGAGGCCCCCATGCCCAGGTGTGGGAAGATGCACTCGGGGATCTGCTACATGGATTTACCTATATGTTACGAGTGCATATTGATGTTGTGTACCAGGGTGCGGGTAGGGGCACAACACAACTATTCAGTTCTGTAGCTGCGACATCTTCAGCACCCCCTCCAGCTTGAGGCACTCTGGCACCAGCAGGGGTGGTGGTGCAACTAGGGATGGTGCGCAGAGTTTAGGAGGACCCAGTCGTTTCTATGCTATGAGTGGTCGCTAGAGTGCCGATGCTTCTCCACATGTTGTCAAAGTTATATTGACTGTCCAAACTCATGATGTATATGCTCTTATTAATCCTGGTTCCACCTTGTACTATGTAACCCTTATGTTGCTATGGAATTTGGGATAGAACCAAAATAGCTTCCTGAGCTGTTCTCTATATCTACTCCGGTTGGCGAGTCTATTGTGGCCGCACGAGTTTATATGGGTTGTGTTGTCACGACGCTTAGTCGGAACACCGTGGCAGATCGCATTGAATTGGGGATGGTCAATTTTGATGTAATTATGGGGATGTATTGGCTCTATTCATGTTTTGTTAAGCTCGACTGCCGAACTAGAACTCTAAGGTTAGAATTTCCAAATGAGCCGGTTATTGAGTGGAAGAGGGATAATGTGGTGTCGAAGGGTAGGTTTATTTATTACCTTAAGGCCACGAAGATGATTAACAAGGGGTGTATTTATCATTTGGTCCGAGTTACGAACACCAATGCTGAGGCGCCTACACTCGAGTTTGTGCCAGTTGTGAATGAATTTCTAGAGGTCTTTCCTGATGAGCTCCCTCGGATTCCGCCAGACATGGAGATTGATTTTGGAATTGATGCGATGCCAGGCACGCACCCTATATCTATTCCGCCCTACAGGATGGCACCAGCAAAATTGAAGGAACTAAAGGAACAATTAAAGGATTTGTTAGAAAAGGGTTTCATCCGACTGAGTGTGTCACCATGGGGTGCACCGGTCCTCTTTGTGAGGAAGAAAGATTGATCATTGAGGATATGTATTGACTACCGGCAACTCAACAAAGTTACAATAAAAAACAAGTACCCACTACCAAGAATAGATGATTTATTTGATCAATTACATGGTGCTAGATACTTATCCAAAATTGATTTACAATTCGGGTACCACCAATTGAAGATCAGGGAGCAGGATAGTCCGAAAACAACTTTCAGAACCCGGTATGGGCACTTTGAATTTCAGGTAATGTCTTTTGGGCTAACAAATGTCTCGATAGCTTTCATGGACCTTATGAATCGGGTTTTCAAGCCTTTCCTCGACTCCTTTATGATAGTGTTCATTGACAATATTATTGTGTATTCACGAGGTCGGGAGGACCATACCGATCATCTCAGGGTAGTTTTGTAGACTCTTCATCAACACCAATTGTATGTGAAGTTTTCAAAGTGTGAAGTTTGGCTCGAATCTGTCACATTCTTGGGTCATGTTATCTCTAGAGAAGGAATTAAGGTTGATCCTCAAAGGATTTCAGCAGTAAAGAATTGTCCTTGACATACAACGCCAACCGAGATTCACAGTTTCTTGGGCTTAGCAGGGTATTACAGGAATTTTGTGGAGGGGTTCTCTACTCTTGCCTCTTCGTTGACTAAATTGACTTAGAAAGCTTAAGTTTCAATTATCTGGTGCTTGTGAAAGGATCTACGAGGAGTTAAAATCGAGATTGACTACGATGTCGGTGTTGACACTACCAGAAGGTACATAAGAGTTTGTGGTATATTGCGATGCTTAAAGAATTGGGCTTGCGTGTGTATTAATGCAACACGACAAGTGCTTCTAGGTAACTCAAAATCATGAAAAGAATTATCCAACTCATAACTTAGAACTTGCGACGATGATTTTTGCATTGAAAATTAGTGTCGCTATTTGTATGGGGTCCATGTGGAGGTATTCACGGACCACAAGAGTCTTTAATATATTTTCAAACAAAAGGAGTTGAATCTGAGGCAAAGAAGATGGCTTGAGTTACTCAAAGATTACGACATCGATATTCTATATCACCCGGAGAAAGCCAATGTTGTGGCAGATACTCTTAGACAGAAATCTATGTATAGTTTAGCACACTGGGAGGTATATCAAAGTCCATTGGTCAAGAAAGTCTATTGATTGGCTAGTTTGGGAGTTCGTCTAACGGACTCTAATGAAGGAGGGTTAGTTGTGCAAAATAGGTCTGAATCATCGCTTGTTGTGGAAGTCAAAGAGAAGTAATACAACGATCCATTTTTGGTGCAATTGAAGGAGGGGACTCAAAAACATAAAACTATGGCTTTTTGCTCCTGGCATGGATGATGGTATACTAAGGTACCAAGTGCGACTATGTGTTCCGAATATAGTTGGTCTCCGAGAAAGAATCATAACCGAGGCTCAAGCTTCTAGGTATTCCGTGCATCCAGGTTCTACGAAGATGTGTCACGACCTCAAGGAAATCTGTCAGTGGAATGACATGAAAAGGAATGTGAAGGACTTTATGGAAAGGTGTCCGAATTGTCAGCAAGTGAAGGCCGAACATCAACGGCCTGGTGGGTTGTTACATAACATAGAAATTCCAATGTGAAAATAAGAGATGATTAATATGGATTTTGTGGTAAGATTACTACGCACTCCATGCAAGTTTGACTCAATTTGGGTAATCGTGGACCGACTCATGAAATTAGCACACTTATTGCCTGTTAATTCTACTCACACAGCAGAATAGTTTGCTCAGTTGTATATCAAGGAAATAGTCATGCTATATGGCACTCTGGTTTCTATCATTTCCGATCGAGGGGCTCGATTCATGGCTAATTTTTGGAAAAAAGTTCAGCAAGGTTTGGGTACTCAGGTAACTCTTAGTTCAACTTTCCATCCACAGACCGGCGGGCAAGTAGAGCGTACTATTCAGACGCTTGAGGACATGTTGCGTGCTTGTGTTCTTGATTTCAAGGGTAACTGGGATGATCATTTGCCACTCATAGAGTTTGCTTATAACAACAACTTTCATGCAAGTATTCATATGGAACCATTTGAGGCATTGTATGGTAGGAAATGTAGATATCTCATTGGGTGGTTCGGATGTTCGTTGCAAAGGCTTAGAGTTCAAAAAAGATGATTGGGTATTTCTGAAGGTTTCCCCCCATGAAGGGAATAATGCGGTTCGGAAAGAAAGGGAAATTGAGTCTGAGGTATGTCTGGCCGTACAAAATTATCCATAGGATCGGTGAGGTGGCGTACAAGCTTGAGCTACCACCCGAGATATCATTAGTGCACTTGGTATTCCATGTGTCCATGTTGAGGAAGGTATTTGGAGATCCGTCCGCTATTGTGCCGATTGAGACCATTGAGGTTAATGAAGAATTGTCATATGAAGGAACTCCAATTGCCATTCTTGATAGACAAGTCCGAAGGTTGAGAAATAAAGAAATTGCCTCCGTGAAAGTGTTATGGAGAAACCAACAGGTTGAATAGGCCACTTGGGAGGCCGAGGAAGAAATGAAGAAGAATTATCCTTACTTGTTTGAATAACTGTGTAATCCTTTCTTTTTATGAACTTGTCGCCTATGAATTTTGTATCACTTGTTCAGTTAATGTAAAGGTGTTCCTTTTGATTATATGTTGTTTACAAGAGGCCACGGTTGGTATTATTATGAGTTATGTTACATCATTAGATTGTGTACATGTTTTTAGGATGTGATTCTGGGGCTCTCTTACATGTGGATAGGCTTAGTTACAAAGGAAACTCTAGCGAAAGTTTTGAAAATTTGGGAAGTTAGTTAGATTTGGGGTTGATGTTGTGGGGTATGGAAAATTGAGTCGAATAAGGTGCTAATAGTAGACCATGATCCTCATTCAAGGACGGATGATATTAAGTGGGGGAGGATGTAAGGCCCCGTAATTTTTTTCCTAAAAACCCGGATTCTGTGATGCCAAAGTAGACGTAGAGATTAATAATAGTTCAGACTTTTTGGATTGAACAGTGTAATGGGGAGTTGAAGAAAAATGTTAGGCAGAAGTAGGCATTTGTGTGGCCCATTCTACGGCCACAGAACCACTCCGCGGACCGCATATTGGGCCAGTTTTATGGGCATTTTGATGTAAATTTTGCTGCCATTATGCGACCGCATAACCATTTCTGGGCCACACTCTTGTCGCATATCCCGCCTTGGGAGTTTTCGGAAAGAGGTTTTACGGTGCACTATGCGACCACATAACCGTTCTGTGGTGCATTATGCGACCGCAAAATAGGTCTACTGGCCGCATTGTGACCGTAGACCCGATCAGTTTTTATCCAGTTTTAGCACCCCAATTTCACGGTCATTTTGCAGACCGCATAACCATTATGCGATCGCATATGCGACCGTAGAACCTCTTTCGGAGCTTCATTTTTTGGGTTTTTAAACCCGACCCTATTCTGTTAAAATACCTACCTTGGACCATTTTGAACTTATTTTCTGATATATTTAGAGTGGGAGGCCTAGAGGGAGAAAGTGACCTTCAACAAATTTCTCTTCAATTATCACTTAAAAACTTGAAGATTATCAAGAGAGGCACCTAGGTCTTCTTCCTAATAGGTAAGATTCTATCACCCAAACTCGTAATTTCAAAATGTAACTAGAATGAGCCATTAGTAAGGTAATTCATGGGGAAGGGAATGCTTACCTTGCATGCATGTGTTCCTAAGGTATGTGGGGAGGTTTTGAGTTAAATATTGAAAAGAATGGGGTGTGGGTTGGTGGAGTCTTTCATATAAAGGGCCATGAAACCTTAATACACACATAGTGTTTGATAGAATTCTCTAGTGAGTCTTTCCTCGTAGGTTGGTTGCACTCTTACTTCTGTTAGCCCAGATGACTCTTCTAACTCAATTGGCACTGACACAAGTGTTTCAGTTGACTGGCTCTCACGAGAAATTTCTTGCTCTAAATCAAGATCTCTATTATTTCTCAAGCTCATCGCCATAAGCGGCTTCGGGTCCTGCTCTTTTGGATTAACATGTGTGTCCGCAGGTAATGTCCCTTGAGGATGATTGTTAAGTGCCATAGATAATTTCCCTAATTGAATCTCGATGCCCTTGATAGCCGAGTCGTGTGACACTACCTTTTCTTGCATTTGGTGGACCTTTTCTTCCAATTTCCCGCTGGCCTCAATGAGTTGTTGCGACATTCCTTTAATTTCAGATAACCCATCATTATGCCTCACTATATGATGTTGTTGAGGTTGTTGATAAGTTAGCTTCTGATTTTGCTGGTTGTATCGTTGTTGCCTTTGGTAAGGTACTACTTGACCCTGTGGTCGCATAGCTCCAGGATTGTTGGTGTTATTGTACTGTTGTTGTGCTGGTCTATACCGCCGATTTTGTTGCCCCCCAATTCTAACCACCATGTCTCTATCCTCCATAGTTGCCCACATAGTTCATATTCTCTAGATAGTTCTGGTTGTCACTTTCACCACTCCACGAACACACGTATGATTGGTTAATGCATGGTGTACATAATCTCCCATTAGTCGTGTCAACTATGTGTACCTACTTCTGTCATGATTCATCAATCTTCTTGGTGAGGATACTCATTTGCGTCATCAAATTGGCCATATTTTTTGCTATGGAATTGTTCGGGTCCAATGCTACTGAGTGAACTATAGGGGTGATTGTGGAGTCTCTTGTCATCCATCCTGAGTTTTGAGCCATTTTATCTAGCAGGACCTTATATTCTCTAAATGACTTGCTAAAAAATCCTCCACCTGCTAAATCATCAACATTGGCCTTCAAGTTATCTACTAATCCCATGTAAAACTGTTGTCCCGGACACTTTACCAGCATACCTTTGAACCCCTCCCATGTTTCTTGAAATTTTTCAGTTGGTTTCTGCCTGAAGCTCAATATTTCATCAACTTGCTCGGCGGTCTTATTGGGTGGGTAGAACTTATTCAAAAACTGCTTGAGTAATTCCTCCCAAGTGGTGATGGAAGTTATGTGGAGCGAATTAATCAAAGTATGTTCTTCTCTTGTCACTGAGAATGGAAATAACAACAGTCTTAGTGCTTTCGGTTTCACATTCGGTTGCCTTTGCGTGACACAAATTGACAGAAAAATTTTCATATGTTGTTGTGGATCTTCAATGTAAGACCCGGAGAATAGTCTCTTATTTTACAACATATGTAGCATGTTGTTTGTGATTTGAAATGATTCTGCTTGTATCCGAGGAACTGCAATTACAGTTGCCAAATTTTCAGCGGTGGGTTGTTCCCAATCATACAAAGCTGCTTCTGGCACAAAAGGTGCCACACCCTAATTATTCGGGTCATTCACATTGTTTCAATTTTTTTGATTATCCAAAGCGTCACCCATGTCTGGTTCAATTTGTTCTTTTGTGTGATGTTGTTGTTTGTCTTTCTTGTTTGCACGGTTTAATGCCTTAAAAGTTTTCTGAGGATCCGGTAATGCTTCAAACAATTCACCAGTTCTTGAAGAGTTACTAGGCATACACATATAACATACAAGACCACAAACGTTAGAATTTTAATGTAATGAATAAAAATGGAGAAAATTGACTAAACTAAGAATCCTAACAATTCTTATAGTTGTAATTAGTAACACTGTTGCTTTCCCCGACAACGACGTCAAAATTTGATCACGTCCAACTATGCCTCCTAAGAGGTCTAGTGGTCGTTGCAAATATAATCCGGTTTACAAGTCCGGAGTCGAATCCCACATGGAAATAACGTGCTAATTACAACTAATAACTTTGCACGAATTCAAGTAATCAACCTTCAGAAATATTAAATAACAATTTGAGAGTTTACTAACTAAGATCAAAGTAGTTAAAAAAGCAATAATTTATTACTAACAAAGCAAGTATTGTAGAGAAGATTTGGAAGAGCCTAAGGTTATGATTTTCCATATTGCCGGAATCTTTCCCACTACATTTTCTATGAATTTGCCTAAATATTCTCTACCAATCGTGAGTACTTTGATTGTCGTATCTCTCTCTCTCAAGCAACTACCATAATTTACTAGACGTATTCTCTCGAATTACGCTAGCTCGCACTAATTTACCGCTCACTAAGATCGCACCAAGACTTTGTTATATCTAATCTCGCCTTTAAACCCTCCGTATCAATCTCTCAACTACGTTAGGAATGGTGTTGTTCAACAACTACCTAAATGTGTACTCTCTCTCTCTCTCTCTCTCGAGCAAAATACACACTGAATAGGCACAGTTAATTGAGAGCTCTTCAATTAATAATAGTGAAAATATAGTTAAACAAGCAGAGAAAAATCAAAGGCAAATCTATATTAAACGCAGTAGAGAATCAACCTCCAATAGGTTCCATCAAACCTTAGATTAAAGAGTTTAGTTACTCATAAATACAATAATAATCAACATAATGTTCAAAGACATTAAACTACAAAATAAAGAGATAAAGGAAGGAAAAACTCGTTTGATTCTTGCTCCACAATGCTTGGCAAGCTTTTTCTTCTCCAAAATCATGTCCAACCTTAGAATAACTCGTTTGGGGAGTATTTATGTCAATCCCCTTGTCCGAATTCGGGTTTGGGTCTTTTAACCCCCTGACTTTTAATTACCGTGCTATAGACCTTGCGAAACCTGGTTTGTAGCGCAATCAACCTTGCTATAGGCCTCGTGAAGCCTCGTCTATAGCCAGGTCGATCATGCTATAGACCTTGCGAAGCCTGGTCTATAGCGCGATCAACTTGGCTATAGACCTCACGAAGCCTGGTCTATAGCGCGGTCGACTTGGCTATAGACCTCGCGAAGCCTGGTCTATAGCACGGTCAACCTGGTTATAGACCTCGCAAATCCTGGTCTGTAGCACGATTTGGGTACTTGATGTTTTCGGTTCTTTTCTTGCGTTGTTTGTCCACGTTTTGTGCAACTTTCATTCGGTGATTCATTTCTATGTTCCTACACATAAAACAACACAAATTAGCGCAATTTTCGCACAATAACTCACTAAACCAACAAAATATAGGGCGTGTAATGTGCTAAAAGTATAGCATTTTGGCCTAACATCAATCGACGTAGAGGATGCAGAATGATATAGGTCATTATTGGGATAGAGCTCAGAGGTCGCATTAATAGAGGCTATAGTAGATCCAGTGCTCAAGTCATCATCATCGGTTTGCATGAAAGGTTTTTTGGACCTAGATAAACTAAGTTGGGCAAGAAACTTTTCAATCACTTCGGCGACGTCGTTCCTTTTTTGGGTCGTGCTTATAGAAGATCTTACTCCTTTTGAGGATGACGATCCCAAAATAGGGGTTGGTACGGACGACACTTGGAGTGCTTGTTATCCCGAAGAGCTTGCTTTGCTCCTTGTAACTGGCTCAAAGCTTTCAAAGGTAATATCGAGTATACTTTTCACATTGGCAAAGAACTTGGAATTAGCAGCCTTAATAGAAGTTGATATGGAGAAAATTTTATGTGAAGCCATTTCAATGTTCTTGAACTTTGGTGATTTGAAAAGTTGAGATGAGAGGTGACAAGGTTGAAGAGTTATGGTAAGAATAAACTTTTTCCGATCAATCAGATTGAAGTGTGATAAGGTTGCATTTGATGGCCGGAACATGTCACTTGCACATGTGGTACAATTTCATTGGCCATTTAATTTGATCTGCCATGCCTTGTCATTTTGACACGTGGCATGATCCTATTGGCTCTTCCGTTCGACTTAGCATGCCACGTCATTTGACATGTGGCTCCAAACTGGGCCTCTAGGAAGATTACTTATTGGGCCTAATGAAGTGGGCTCATTATTTGTAACCCAATTAAATGGGCTAGCCCAGTCAATATTTATTGGACTTAAGTAATTAATCCAATTATATTAGCCATAATATTTATTTGAACTAGTATACTAAAATATAGTACAAGTTATTTTATCGATTTAAATTCTATAAAATTTAAATGCTTACACTATATATAAGTCGCAATTTACAATTGCGCGTATAAGTCGCATTATGCGATGATTGTGGCACTCATTAACACTAACTTATTATGTCTAGTCTGCATTTAAATTTAAAAATAAAGGAATTCAACCTCTCGAGTATTGGTCGAATGATGCATAAAAAGAAAACAAAATTGAGCAAAGTTAGACCATCGTCTCACATTGTCAAATATAAAAATATGGAAAATTTATAAACTCTATCTCCTATATTAGTCCCCCCGATGTCGTTAATAAACTTAAATTTTAAATTCAGCTACATTTATTTGTTTCAAAATCATAATTGCATCTATTTACTAAAGTTATTAAATTACCATGGTCCATGGGTGCTCTATTACTAATTTTATAAAATCTATTATATTTTTCAATGATAATATTAAGTTTTTAATATCAAAACTATGTATCTTTTGAACTACATAAAAATTATATATTATATATTTCTTTCTTCTTTTAATTCACTGGGAGCTCTAATTTATTTTGTTGAGATACGAGCATATTTTGAAGGAAAAAACAAATTAAAAGCTATCATCAGTATATAAAAGAGTCATAATATCAATAGAAAAAGGAAAATTAACAAAATTCTAGTTATTATACGATCTTTGGAATAAAAGTTTTAACCGACACAACATTATCCTCGGCCCCACAAAGAACCATCTACGTTAAATAACACCTACCAAGAGTCCAACAACAGGTTACTACAAATTAAATATTAATGATGTTTTGTGTGACGCCCTGCTCATAGGCGGTATGTGTGGACTATTCAAAAACATGCAAGGAAATTGGCTGTTTTATTTCTCTAGATGCATGTATGGGTATACTCGCACCCACATGAGACTAGTGGCAATTGTAAGTTTTTTATGTGTGTGGCCCAATAGGTTTAAGGCCAGTAATTAATATTTAATTAAAGAGCAAATCTCATCTATCCGATTGGTTATTTGATGGACGTATCAGATTAAGTGAGAATCTCTATAAATTGGTCATCTCCCTACCCATTAGGGTTACCGTATTTTTTTTATTCTATCTTCGATCACTAAAGTCGGCGGTAACGAAAGTTAGGGCAAGGGGCGAGAAATCAATTCCAATTAACGCTTCCGCTTCGTGATAATGGCTTACGATTCAGGTATGCTTTCTGTAATAATTTTCTGTAAGATTATCATGTTTAAGATCCTGATATGAATTAAGTTTATGTTTACATGTGGTATCAGAGCCTGGATTACTTGAACTGATAATCTTCATTAAAAATAATAAACTTTTGCGAATGAGTTGCTGTTTTGAAATTATGTATACATACGGTAATTAAGAAATCATACCATACCTTTATTCGCTACTGATTCTTGTAGATATCTCTGTTTGTGGAAATCGAATGTATCAATGGATAATAAATTAATGGGAAAAGAATCAAATAATTTGTAATTCTTTTATCTTACGTTTTTGCATTTGCTTTCCCGGTGTTGGCCGTAAATATGTAATTAGTTTGAAGGTTGAACAATGAAAGTTTAATGATCTTGAACGCTGGTTGATTACCTTTTCTTAGGGTTTTATGTGACACCTAAAGTTAATACTTACCCATAAAGTAGTACTACACAATTAATGATAATTGGCTAATAAAAAAGGAAAGTATCTAATATTTGTACTGGGAATCTAAACCTCTCGGATTAAATTACTCCACAATCTTACCAGTAAAGTAACGTGACCTTTGAAGTAGATATTGTGCCTCAACTTTCTAAGCCCATAATAAATTATTTTTGTTTTTAAAAGTAATTTTTCATAAGTTGATTTAGAATTCATTACAGTTTTGCCTTAGCTATAAAGTAATTTGATTGGGCTATTAGTTGTTAAAGTCGGTTATTATTTATTTTATGTATGTGATTATGTTAAATATAGTTTGTTAGTCATCAAAGTGATCAAACTAAACTATTTAAAAAAATCACATGCATAAAATTTTCTGATGCTTATTTTATGTGTGCATTTATGTTTATATAGTTTGTTAGTCACCAAAGTGGCCAAACTATTATGTTTATCAAAAATATGCATACATAAAATTATAGTTTATCCTGAAATTAATGAAATGCCTATAATTGAAAATTAGTGCATAAATTAATTTTCACTATTGCTAGAGCTTAAGAATTTACCCAAAGGTGGATCAATCATTATATGAATAGTAAATATAATGAGGTAAATTAATATTCTTAGTCAAATAAATATTGTCTGTCCAAAGATGTCATATATGTTTGGTTAAAAATATTTAATTTCCTATTAATGACTAAATGACATTTAACTTATGATAGTGTGTCGTAATATTTACCCAAAGGAGAATTGCGATATGCTTTAACTATTCTGTTGAATCCATATTGATTTGTGAGCATGTATTATCTATTTTGCAGCTATTCATCTTCATTCGCATGCTTCATCTGTTATTGTGTTTAATGGATTGAACTTCCCTGAAGGGAAAGAACAATTCTAGTTCCACTTAGGTGTAATGGATCTAAACTTGGCTCTGCTAAATGATAAGCCCGCTGCCATTACTAATACAAGCAGTGCGGATGAGAAGTCTTTTCATAAAGCATGGGAACGCTCTAACAAGCTAAGCCTTATGTTTATGCGAATTAGTATTGCCAACAACATTAAGAGTACTATTCCTAAAACTAAAAGTGTGTCACGACCCGGGATTACCACCGTCGGGACCGTGATGACGGCTAATATTTCACTTGCTAAGCAAGCCAACGTTAGAGAATTATTAAACCAATCTTTATTCCATTAAGTAAATAACAACAATTAGCTCAGATGAAATATAGTGAATGCGGAATAATATAAAAAAATAAACTGCATTAATTTCTACCACCTATATCTGGAGTCACAATTCACGAGCATTCTAGAATTCACTACAAGTAATAGTGTGAAAAAAATTCAACTGTCTGAATGAAAGAAACAGTAGAACAGAAAGTGTAGACGGGGACTTCAAGGTCTGTGAACACCGACAGATATACCTTAAGTCTTTGGATAGCGGTCCAATAGCAAAATCTCGATCAACTCGAGCCGGTACAAAAATCTGCACAAAAAGTGCAGAGTGCAGTATCAGTACAACCGACCCCATGTACTGATAAGTGTCGAGCCTAACCTCGACGAAGTAGTGACGAGGCTAAGGCAAGGCACCTACAAATCAATCTGTACAATTTAACAATGTATATACAAATAACAGTAATGAAGAGCTAGACAGGAAAAATCGGGAGGGAAAAATATGCTAGGGCAAATACGAGATAAGGAACTACAACAGAATGATAACTGGAACAACCAATATACTATGAATCAACAGAAACAATGAATACAGTAAAGGAAAAATGCACGGAATCACCCTTGGGCTTTTACTCTCAATCTCACCATAAAAATAATAGAAACGACATGGCATCACCCATCGTGCATTAACTCTCATATCATGGCACGACATCACCCTTCGTGCATTAACACTCACAATATGACACGACATCAACCCTTCGTGCTTTTACACTAACAATATGGCACGGTATTACCTTTCGTGTATTAACACTCATAATATGGCACGGCATTACCCTTCGTGCATTAACACTCTTACTTACCATAATGCAATGCATAAATAACAACAGTGAGATAGAATAACAAGTACAAGCCTTACTTCAACATTTGGTTCCACAATATCAATTTCAACTTCGAAATAAATACTCGACTATCACCAGAAAATCCGTAATCATGATAAGAACGATCAATTTAACACTAGTATAAACACGTAGTAATTAGGCATAGGAAAGAGACAATATAAGAAAAATGGGAGAAACAGGGAAAACAGGTAAATTGGCAGCGCATAAGTACTCGTCACCTCACATACACGCCGCTCACATGAATTTCACATAAAAATAGTCAGAGGTTCCTAATTCCCTCATGTCAAAGTTAGACACAACACTTACCTTGCTCCGAAGGCCACTTAATTCTCAATCACAGTTTTTTCTTTAGAATTTACCTCTAAACCACTCGTATCTATTAAAAAATGACTCAATAATATCAAATATTGCCAAAGGAATCAATTACATTGCATAAATTAAATTTCCCATTCTCCATAAAGTCAAAAATCGACCCCGAGCTCGCTTGGTCAAAACCCGAGGTTCGAACCAAAATCCATTTACCCATTCACCCCCGAGCCCGGATATAAAATTTGTTTTGGAATGTGACCTCAAATTGAGGTCTAAATCCCCAAATTTTCAAAATCCCAAGTTTCAACCCAAACACCTAATTCTACCGTGAAAACTCTAGATTTTAGGTTGAAAGTTCATGAAATGTAATGGGTAATTGAAAGAAAATGATTTAGAATCACTTACCAACACTTTGGGAAAGAAAATATCTCTTGAAAATCGCCTCTAGCCCGTTTGGTTCTTGAAAATGTGAAATAATGGCTAAATCCCATTTTTGATTCTGTTGTAAGTGTTTGGCGACAGTGTTCATCGCGATCGCGTGATCATTGTCGCGTTCACGATGAGCAGCCTCCTAAGAACTTACGCGATCGTGGAAGGCTTTACGCGTTTGCGAAGGTACCTTCGCGTTCGCGAGACAAGGCTCGCGTTCGCATAGAGTTTCCTAGGTCCCCTGCCCAACCTAGCTAAAGCTATGCGTTCACATTCGACGGGTCGCATTCACGTAGAGCAACTCCTCCCAATGCTCCGCGTTCGCGACGATGGTCTCGCGTTCACGCATAGTAAAATCCTTCCCAACCCAGGTTCCCCTTCGTGATCGCGAAGCACAACATATCAGATACCAGATAAATCATAGACACACCAGATTTTCTAAGTCTAAAACATCCCGTAGCCTATTCGAAACTCACCTGAGCCCTGGGGGCTCCAAACCAAACATGCACATAAGTCTAAAAAAATCATACGAACTTGCTCGTGCGATCAAATCGCCAAAATAATACCTAGAATTATGAATTTAGCACCAGATCAAATGAAATTTTCAAGAAAGCTTTAAAACTCTTATTTCCACAACCGGACATCTAAATCACGTCAAATCAACTCCGTTTCTCACCAAAATTCACGGATAAGTCATAAATATTATATTGGACCTATACCGGGATCCGGAACCAAAATATGGGATCGGTTTCAACAAGGTCAAATATCAACCAATTCTTAAAAATAATAAATTGTTTAAACTTTTAATTTTCATAAAAAAAATCATAACTCGAGCTAGAGACCTACGAATTTGATTTCGGACATACGCCAGGTCCCATAATTTGATACGGACCCATCGGGACCGTCAAAATATGAATTCGGGCCTGTTTACCAAAAATGTTGACCGAAATCAACTAAAATCAATTTTTATGGCAAAAATACTTATTTTTATTAGTTTTTAACCTATAAACCTTCTGGGGCAATACTCGGACTGTGCACGCAAATCAAGGAGGGTAAAATGAGATTTTTAAGTTTTAAGAGTGCAGTATCGAGTTCAAAAGTATAAGATGACTTTTTGGGTCATCACATTCTCCACCTCTAAAATAATTATTCGTCCTCGAACGGACATAGAAAAGTACCTGAGATGGTGAAAAGGTGGGGATATATACTCTGCATATCGGACTCGGACTCCCAAGTAGCTGCCTCAACAGGTTGACCTCTCCACTGCACTCGAACTGAAGGGTAACTCTTTGATCTCAATTGGCGAACCTGCTGGATTAGAATAACCACCAGCTCCTCTTCGTAAGTCAAACCCTTGTCCAACTGGACAGAGCTGAAATCTAACCCCTGGGACGGATCGCCGTTATACTTTCGAAGCGTGGACACATGGAATACCGGATGAACAACTGCTAAACTAGGTGGCAACGCTAGCCTGTAAGCCACTTCCCCCACTCTCTCCAGAATCTCAAAAGGTTTGATATACCTAGGGCTCAACTTGTCCTTCTTCATGAACCTCATCACACCCTTCATGGGTGATACCCGAAGCAACACTCTCTCCCCGACCATGAATGCAACATCACGAACCCTACGGTTGGCATAACTCTTCTGCCTGGACTGAGCTGTGCGAAGTCGATCCTGAATAATCTTGACCTTATCCAAGGCATCCTGTACTAAGTATGTGCCCAACAACCGAGCCTCTCCCAGCTCGAACCACCCAACTGGCGACCGGCATCGCCTACCATATAATGCCTCATAGGGAGCCATCTGAATGCTCGACTGGTAGTTGTTGTTGTAGGCAAACTCTGCAAGGGACAAGAACTGATCCCACGATCTTACGAAATTTATAACACATGCGCGGAGCATATCCTCCAAGATCTGAATAGTGCGCTCGGACTGCTCGTCGATCTTCGGATGAAATGCCGTGCTCAACTCAACCCGCGTACCCAAATCACATTGTACTGTCCTCTAGAAGTGCAAGGTGAACTGCGTACCTTGATCAGAAATGATAGACACGGGCACACTGTGGAGATAGACGATCTTACGAATGTAAATCTCTGCCAACCGCTCTGAAGAATATGAAACTGCAACAAGAATGAAGTGTGTTGACTTAGTCAGCCTGTCCAAAATAACGCAAACAACATTGAACTTTCTCTGAGTCCGTGGGAGTCCAACAACGAAATCCATAGTGATACGCTCCCACTTCCACTCAAGAATCTCTATCTTCTGAAGCAAAGCACCAGGTCTCTGATGCTCATACTTTACTTGGTGACAATTTAGACACCGAGCTACATAAGCAACTATATCCTTCTTCATTCTCCTCTACCAATAATGCTGCCGCAAGTCCTGATACATCTTGGCGGCGCCCGGATAGATAGAATACCGAGAACTGTGTGCCTCCTCAAGAATCAACTCACAAAGTCCCTTCGCATTAGGCACACAATTACGACCTTGCATCCTCAAAATTTCATCATATCCAATAGTAACCTACTTGGCACCACTGTGCCACACTATGTCTCTAAGAACAAGTAAATGAGGATCGTCATACTACCGATCTTTGATGCGCTCAAACAAGGAAGACTGAGCAATTGTACAAGCTAGAACACAGCTGAGCTTAGAAACACCCAACCTCACAAACTCATTGGCCAAGGCCTGAACATCCAATGCAAGCGGTCTCTCACCAATTGGAATATATGCAAGGCTACCCATACTAGCTGTCTTTCTACTCAAAGCGCCGGCCACCCCATTGGGCTTCTCGGGATGATACAATATGGTTATATCATAGTCTTTCAATATCTCAAACCACCTTCTTTGCCTCGAATTGAGCTCCTTCTGCTTGAACAAATACTGCAAGCTCCGATGATCCGTGAATACCTCACATGGCATGCCGTAAAGATAGTGCCTCTAAATCTTCAGCGCGAGAACAATAGCTGCCAGCTCTAGATCATGAACATAGTAATTCTTCTCGTTAACCTTCAGCTGCCGTAGATCATATGTAATAACCTTGCCACCCTGCATCAATCCCGCACCCAGACCAATACGAGATGCATCACAATATATTGTATAAGATCCTGAACCTGTGGGTAACACCAATACTGGTGCCGTAGTCAAAGTTGTCTTGAGCTTCTGGAAGCTCGCCTCACACTCGTCTGACCACCTGAATGGGGCACCCTTCTGGTCAACCTGGTCAACGGGGCTGCTATGGATGAAAACTCCTCCACAAATCAATGGTAATAACCCGCCAATCCCAAGAAACTACAGATCTCTGTAATCGATGGGGTACTAGGCTAGTTCTGAACTACCTCAATCTTCTTAGGATCCACCTGAATATCCTATGATAATACAACGTGACCCAAGAAAGTAACTGAACTCAACCAAAACTCGCATTTTGAGAACTTAGCATATAACTGGTTGTCTCTCAGAGTCTGAAGAACGATCTGAAGGTGCTGTTCATGCTCCTCTCAGCTGTGGGAGTAGATTAAGATATCATCAATAAACACAATCATAAAGGAATCCAAGTAGGACTTGAACACTCGGTTCATCAAATCGATGAATGCTGCTGGGGAATTTGTGAGCCCAAATGACATCACTAGAAACTCATAATGCCCATACCGAGTCTGAAAAGTTGTCTTAGGGATATCGGATGCCCTAATCCTCAACTGATTGTATCCAGATCGCAAGTCTTTCTTCGAAAACACCTTGGCACCCTGAAACTGGTCAAATAAATCATCAATCTTCGGCAATGGATATTAGTTGTTGATGGTGACCTTGTTCAACTGCCGATAATCTATACACATTCTCATCGATCCATCTTTCTCCTTCACAAACAACACAGGTGCACCCAGGGCGAGACACTAGGTCTAATAAAGCCCTTATCAAGCAAATCTTGCAACTGTTCCTTCAATTCTTTTAACTCTGGCGGGGCCATGCGGTATGGCGGATTGGTAATAGGATGTGTGCCCGGAGCCAAATCAATGTAGAAATCAATATCCTTGTTGGGTGGCATCCCCGACATATCTGCAGGAAACACCTCTGGAAACTCACAAACTACCAGCACTGACTCCATGGAAGGAACCTCCGCACTAGAATCGCAGACATAAGTCAAGTAAGCTAGACACCCCTTCTCGACCATATGTCAAACCTTCACATAAGAGATAACCCTGCTCGTAGAATGGCCAAGAGTCCCTCTCCACTCTAATCGAGGCAAACCCTGCAAGGCTAAAGTCACCGTCTTGGCATGACAATCTAATATAGCATGATAAGGTGACAACCAATCCATACCCAGTATGACATCAAAATCAACCATATCGAGAAGTAGAAGATCTACAGGAGTCTGAAGACTCCCAATGGTGACCACCCACGAACGATAAACATGATCTACAACAATAGCATATCCCACTAGTATGGACATATACACAAGAGCACTCAAGGAATCTCGGGGCACAACTAAATATGAGGCAAAACAGGATGACATATAGGAGTAAGTAGACCCCGAATCAAATAGAACTGAAGCATATCTACTGCAAACTGAAATAATGCATGTGATAACAACGTCAGATGACTCAGCCTCAGGTCTGGACGGGAAAACATAACACCGGGGCTGAGCCCCACCACTCTGAACTACGTCTCTAGGACGGTCTCTAGATGGCTGGTCTCCACCTCTAACGCCCTGACCTCCACCTCTAACAGTCTGGCCTCTACCTCTGGCTGCCTGACCCCTGCTTCTGGGTGAATGAGCAGGTGGTGCAACAGCTGGTGCCGGAACCATGGCACGAGAACTCTGATACTGTGAGATGCCTGTTGCCCGAGGGCAAAATCTAGCAATGTGCCTCGGATCACAACAAGTATAACATGACCTCGGCTGTTGTGACTGCTGACCTTGAAACTAACCATGTCGACCTGAGTAACCACCCTGATAACTCTGGAGTGGAGGTGCACTAATAGGAGCTGGTGGTGCACTGTAGGCTAGCTGGTCGGAATAAGGCATATGAGGACCACGGCCACTTGAGGCACTGTGGGATACCTAGAGTGCTGAATGAAATGGCCTGGGAGGATAGTCTCTGCCATAAGTACCCCAGACTCCAGATAAGGCTCCACTGAACCCTCCAGGGTGACGAGGCCTCTTGTCAGACCCTTGACCACTCCCCTGAGCAAGAACCATCTCGACTTGTCTGGCGACATTGGCAGCCGCCTGAAAAGAAATCTCATTCCCAGTCTCCTTAGCCATCTGCAACCTGATAGGCTGAGCAAGTCCGTTAATAAACCTCATCACCCTCTCTCTCCCTATGGGAAGCAGAAGAATATCATGACGGTCCAAATCCACAAAATGGGTCTCATACTGAATAACAGTCATACTGCCCTGCTGGATACGCTCAAACTGACGGCGACGCTCCTCTCTCAATGTGATAGGCAAAAACGTCTTTAGGAAGAGCTGAGAGAACTTGTCCCAAGTAAGAGCAGGCGACCCAGCTGGTCTGGTCAACAAATAATCTCTCCACCATTTCTTAGCGGAACCAGTCATCTGAAATACAGCAAAATCGACCCCATTGGTCTCCACTATACCCATGTTCAGCAGAACCTCGTGACAACTGTCGAGATACTCTTGGGGATCATCTAAAGGAGCACCACTGAAGTGAACTGGGAAGAGCTTGGTAAACCTGTCCTACCTCCATAAATCCTCAGAAGACATAGCTGACCTGTCACCGGTCTGTGGCGCAATAACCGGCTGAACTACTCCGACTGGATGAGCTGCTAGAACCTGATACTAGGGAGCTATCCACTCTGGAGCGGGAGTAGTGGGAGTCTGGGATCCTCCTCCAGCCTGAGAGACGACTGGTGCCATGGAAAATGCGCCAGTCTAGGCCACACTCTCCATAAGGCCTACCAAATGGACCAAAGCTTTCTGAAGTACTGGGGTGGCAATAAACCCCTCCGGAACCTGAGCTGATCCGGCAAGAACAGTCTGGGCTGGAACTTCCTCGTCAAGATCTATCTGAGGCTCCATTGCTGGGGCTGCTGCTCGGACTCTGGGATGAGCCATGTCCCTACCTCGGCCTCTAGCACGGCCTCGACCTCGACCTTTGCCCCGCGTAGGAGCTGCCACTGGAGGCTCTGGTTGCTGCTCAGTTGAGGAAGCGGTACGTGTTCTCGCCATCTGCAAGAGAATAAGAGTACAAGAGTTCAATCAGTATTGAGAAAACAACATCGCACGACAAAGGAGAATATAAGTGAAATTTGTTCCTAAACTTCATAGCCTCTAGAAGATAAGCACAGACATTTCCGTACCGATCCTCCATACTATACTAAGCTTGCTCGTGAATCGTGATATCTAGGCAACCTAGTGCCCTAATACCAACTTGTCACGACCCGGGATTCCCACCGTCGGGACCGTGATGGCACCTAACATTTCACTTGCTAGGCAAGCCAACGTTAGAGAATCATTAAATCAATATTTATTCCATTAAGTAAATAACAACAATTAGCTAAGATGAAATATAGTGAGTGCGGAATAATAGAAAAAAATACATTAATTTCTATAACCCAGATCTGGAGTCACAATTCACGAGCATTCTAAAATTTACTACAAGTAATAGTCTGAAAGAAATACAACTGTCTGAATGAAATAAACAGTAGAACAAAAAAGATAGACAGGGACTTCAAGGCTTGTGAACGCCGGCAGATCTACCTTGAGTCTCCAGATAGTGGTCCAATAGCAAAATCTCGATCAACTCGAGCCGGTACCAAAATTTGCACATAAAGTACATAGTGCAGTATCAGTACAAACGACCCCATGCACTGGTAAGTGTCGAGCCTAACCTCAACGAAGTATTGACGAGGCTAAGGCAAGGCACCTACAAATCAATCTGTACAATTTAACAGTGTATATACAAATAACAGTAATGAAGAGCTAGACATGAAATATCGGGAGGGGGAAACATGCTGGGGGAAATACGAGATAAGGAACTAAAGCAGAATGATTACCGAAACAACCAATATACTATGAATCAACAGAAACAATGAATACAGTAAAGGAAAAATGCACGGCATCACCCTTGGTGCTTTTACTCTCAATCTCGCCATAAAAATAATAGAAACGGTACGGCATCACCCTTCGTGCATTAACTCTCATATCATGGCACGACATCACCCTTCGTGCATTAACTCTCATATCATGGCACGACATTACCCTTTCGTGCATTAACACTCATAATATGGCATGACATCACCCTTCGTGCTTTTACACTTACAATATGGCACGATATCACCCTTCATGCATTAACACTCACAATATGGCACGACATCACCCTTCGTGCATTAACACTCTCCCTTACCATACTGCAATGCATAAATAACAACAGGGAGATAGAATAACAAGTACAAGCCTTACTTCAACATTTGGTTCCACAATATCAATCTCAACTTCGAAATAAATACTAGATTATCACCGGCAAATCCGTAAACATGATAAGAACGATCAATTTAACAATACTAGTATAAACACGTAGTAATTCGGCATAAGAAAGAGACAATATAAGAAAAATGGGAGAAACATGGAAAATAGGTAAATTGGCGGCGCATAAGTACTCGTCACCTCACATACACGCCGATCACATGAATTTCACATAACAAATAGTCTGAGGTTCCTAATTCCCTCAAGTCAAAGTTAGACACAACACTTACATTGCTCCGAATGCCACTTAATTCTCAATCACAACTTTTCTTATAGAATTCACTTCCAAATCACTCATATCTATTCAAAAATGACTCAATAATATCAAATATTGTTAAAGGAATCAATTACTTTGCATAAATTAAATTTTCCATTTTTTTTTCAAAAAGTCAAAATTAGACTCCGGACCCGCTTGGTCAAAACCCGAGGTTCAGACCAAAATTAATTTACCCATTCACCCCCGAGCCCGGATATATAATTGATTTTGGAATCCGACCTCAAATTGAGGTCTAAATCCCTAAATTTCTGAAATCCCTAGTTTTTACCCAAACTCCTAATTCTACCATGAAAACTCTAGATTTTAGGTTGAAAATTCATGAAATGTAATGGCTAATTAAAGGAAAATGGTTTAGAATCACTTACCAACAATTTGGGGAAGAAAATATCTCTTGAAAATCGCCTCTATCCCGTTTTGGTTATTGAAAATGTGAAATAATGGCTAAATCCCGTTTTTGATTCCGTTTTAAGTGTTGGGCGACAGTGTTCATCGCTATCGCATGAACATTGTCGCTTTCGCGAAGAGCAGCCTCCTAAGGACTTACGTGATATGGGGAGGCTTTATGCATTCGCGAAGGTTTAGTCCGCCTTACCTTCATGTTCACGAGACAGGGCTCGCGTTCGCATAGAGTTTCCCAGGTCCTCTGCCCAGCCTAGCTAAAGCTATGCGTTCACGTTCGACGGGTCGCGTTCGCGTAGAGCAACTCACCCCAATGCTCCGCGTTCGCGACCATGTTCTCGCGTTCGCGTAGAGTAAAATCCTCCCCAACCCAAGTTCCCCTTCGCGATCGCGAGAGTGACTACGCGATCGGGAAGCACAACATATCAGATACATCATAGACACACAAGATTTTCTAAGTCTAAAATATCCCGTAGCCTATCCGAAACTCACCCGAGCCCTCGGGGCTCCACACCAAATATGCACACAAGTCTAAAAATATCATACAAACTTTCTCGCGTGATCAAATCATCAAAATAACACCTAGAAGTACGAATTTAGCACCAAATCGAATGAAATTTTCAAGAAAGCTTTAAAATTCCTATTTCCACAACAGGACGTCCGAATCACGTCAAATCAACTCTGTTTCACACCAAATTTTATAGATAAGTCATAAATATTATATTGGACATATACCGGACTCCGAAACTAAAATACGGGCCTGGTATCAACAAGGTCAAATATCAATCAATTCTTAAAAATAATAAATTTTTCAGACTTTTAATTTTCATCAAAAATTCATAACTCGAGCTAGGGACCTCTGAATTCGATTCCGGGCATACGCCCAGGTCTCATAATTCGATACGGACCTACCGGGACCGTAAAAATACAGATCCGGGCCTGTTTACCAAAAATGTTGACCGAAGTCAACTAAAATTAACTTTTAAGAATTTTTTAAATATTTTTATCAGTTTTTAATATATAAACCTTCCAGGCCAATACCCCAACTACGCACGCAAATTGAGGAGGGTAAAAATTAGATTTTTAAGGCTTAAGAGTGCAGTATCGAGTTTAAAAATATAAGATGACTTTTTGGGTCATCACAAAGTGCGAGGGAATACCTGAAGTTTGTGGAAGAATGTTTTCATTCTACAGATAAGTCTCTCGCTAGTACACTAATGGTTGAACTCACGACCATGAAGTTTGATGGGTCACGTAGTATGAAAAATCATATCATCGAGATGACTAACATTGCAGCAAGACTTCAGACCTTAGGGATGAAAGTTGATGACTCCTTCTTGGTTCAGTTTATTCTGAACTCGTTGCCTCCTGAGTATGGACCTTTTCAAATTAACTATAATACTATTAAGGATAAGTGGAATATTAGTGAATTGTCCAGTATGCTTACTCAGGAGGAGTCAAGACTTAAGTAATAAGGGAGTCATTCAATTAACCTCATGGGTCAAGGAGCTGATAAAAGACTTAAAGTGAAGGCCAACGAGTTCAAGAATAAGAAAGCACTTGCTAAAGCTGAGTAAATGATGAAGACTAAAAAAACGATTTAAGGTGGCAAGATGCTAACAAGGAACATAAGGCAGATACATGTCGTTTCTGTAACAAGGAAGGACACTATCAGAAAGATTGCCTGAAACGTAACCTGAAACGTAAAGCTTGGTTCGAAAAGAAAGGTACAATTAGTGCTTTTGTATGTTTCGAATCAAATTTAATAGAAGTTCCTAATAATACTTGGTGGCCAGATTCTGGTGCAACTGCTCATTTATCTACTACGTTGCAGGGATTCCTTACGATCCAAACTACAAATCCAAATAAGGATTTCTTGTTCATGGGAAATCGTACGAAGGCTCCAATTGAAGGCATAAGGACTTATTGTTTGATCATGGAGATTGGACGTCACCTTGATCTATTACAGACTCTTTATGTACCTTCAGTTTCTAGGAATTTGATTTCTCTTTCAAGACTTGATATTTCTGAATTTGATTTAAAGTTTGGAAATAGATGTTTCAATTTATATAAGAATGTTGTTTTTATGGTTCTGGTTTTCTTGTTGATCATTTATATAAATTGAAACTCTATATTGGTTTTTCTGAATCCATTCTTACTGTTCAACATAATGTTGGAATTAAACGTAGTTCACTAGATGAAAGTTCTGCTTACTTGTGGTATGGACGTTTGGGTCATATATCCAAAGAAATGTTAGAAAAAGTAGTAAAGGATGAGATTCTTCTGAATCTAAATTTTACTGATCTTAATATATGTTTGAATTGCATTAAGGGAAGGCAAACCAAACATAGTAAGAAAGGTAACACAAGAAGTACCCATCTTTTTGAAATTATACACATCGATATTTGTGGACCCTTTGTTGTTCCATCTTTTAGTGGAGAAAAAATATTTTATCACTTTTATCGATGATTTTTTACGTTTTGCTTACATCTATTTGTTGAAAGAAAAATCTCAAGCAACAGATGCTCTCAAGGTGTTTGTTAATGAGGTTGAAAGATAATTAGATAAAAATGTGAAAATCATTATGTCAGATAGAGGTGGTGAGTGTTATGAAAAATATAATGAATCAGGACAATGTCCAGGTTCATTTGCAAAGTTCCTCGAGGAACATGTCATATGTGCACAATATACTATGCGAGGAACACCTCAACAAAATGGTGTTACAGAAAGGCGTAATCGAACACTTATGGATATGGTTAGGAGCATGATAAGTAATTCCTCATTACCCAAATCATTCATATGCATGCTCTTAAAATCGATGTATATTTATTAAACAGGGTTCCTAGTAAGGCAGTTCCAAAGACTCCTTTTGAACTGTGGACATAAAGGAAACCTAGTTTAAGGCACCTGCATGTTTGGGGTTGCCCATCGTAAGCTAGAGTTTATAATCCACAAGAAAAGAAATTAGATTCTCGAACAGTAAATGGTTACTTTATTGGTTACCCAGAGAAATCTAAAGGGTATGTGTTTTACTGGCCAAACCATAGTTCGAGAATTGTTGAAATCGGTAATGCAAGATTCATTGAGAATGGTGAAGTTAGTGGGAGTGTTGAAAAAATAAAGTGTGAAAATAAAAGAGGCGAGGGTCAATATTCCATTACCCATGAGTGTGCCTACTTCCACACATATACCAAATATTGTTCTAGTTGTTGAAGAACACTTTGACAACACCGAGCAATATTTGGATGAAACACTTCATGAAGAAACTAACTCACAAATATCTGATACAAATGAACCACAAGAAATGCCATTAAGAAAATCTCAAAGAATTAAAAAATCGGCTATTTCGGATGATTAGTGGTTTATTTACAAGAGTTAGATTTTGACATTAGTCTTAATAAAGATCCGATCTTATTTTCACAAGCCATAGAAACTAATGAGTCTGATAAATGGATTTATGCCATGAAGGAAGAGTTAAACTCCATGGAATACAATAAAGTCTGAGATCTCGATGAATTACCAGAAAGTTCTAAAAGAATCGGGTGTAAATGGGTCTTTAAGACCAAACGCGATTCAAATGGCAATATTGAACGATATAAAGCCAAACTTGTTGCCAAGGGTTATACTCAAAAGGATGCATTGATTATAAAGAGACCTTTTCACCGGTTTCAAAGAAAGATTCATTAAGAATTATTATGGCTTTGGTGGCTCATTATGATTTAGAGTTACACCAAATGGATGTGAAAACTGCCTTTCTTAATGGAGATCTCGAGAAGGAAATTTATATGGACCAACCAGAGGGTTTCAAAACTAAAGAAAAATGTCAAATGGTGTGTAAACTAAAGAAATCAATACATGGACTTAAACAAGCCCCATGACAATGGTATATAAAGTTTAATGATACCATAACATCTTTTGGATTTGTGGAAAATACCGTTGATCGGTGTATATACCAAAAGATCAGTGGGAGCAAGTTTATATTTTTAGTCATATATGTTGACGATATTCTACTTGATACTAGTGATTTAGGCATATTGCATGAGACTAAAGATTTTCTCTTTAAGAATTTTGAAATGAAAGATATGGGTGAGGCTATGTGATAGGAATAGAAATATTCCGTGATAGATAACAAGGATTATTAGGATTGTCTCATAAAGGCTATATCGAAAGAGTTATAGAGAGATTTAACATGAATAACTGTTCAGTAGGAATTGATCATTGGAAAGTTGCAAAGAAAATCTTGAAGTACCTGAAAGGAACGAAGGATTACATGCTCATGTATATGAGATCCAAGCATTTGGAAGTTGTTGGATACTCGGATTCAGATTTCGCTGGATGTATTGACACTATAAAGTCCACGTTTAGTTATTTGTTCCAATTAGTTGAAGGAGCAATATCGTGAAAGAGTTCCAAACAATTTGTCATTGCTAGATCTACGATGAAAGCAGAATTTGTGGTATGTTTTGAAGCCACAATTTATGCATTATGGTTGCGAAACTTTATTTCAGGACTTGGGGGTTGTCGACACCATTACTAAGCCGCTGAAAATTTACTGTGATAATTTTGCAGCAGTGTTCTTCTCTAAGAACGATAAGTACTCCAAAGGTGCCAAACATATGGAATTAAAGTATTTACCGTCAAGGAGGAAGTTCAGAAACAAAGAGTGTCACTTGAGCATATTAGAACTGATCTCATGATTGCAGATCCGTTAACGAAAGGTTTACAACCAAAGATATTTAAATAACATATACATAAAATAGGTCTTGACTGTATTTATGACTAATGTATTTATGATGTTTTGACACGCTGAGCATATTTATGTGTTTCTGATATACATTAATGATTTTCTATTTCTCATAATGGGGTGCACACTATTGTTTTGAGATATTACAGGATAAGTCTCAATGAGACGTTATTGTGGACCATAATATTTTATAGCTTATGAACCTGGTACGATGAGTTGCTAATGTTGTAGTATATAGAAGGGAGTATGTAGACAAATTATATATAACCGCCATAACTCACATTTAGTAGTTTATCGTATTATGGTATTTATGATGGACATTATAGAAGAGATTTATTTATGCGCAACTAATATTTATATTAATAAATATTAATATTATGTGATTATTGGGCCAAGTGGGAGAATGTAAGTTTTCCTACATGTGTGGCCAAATAGGTTTAATGCCCGTAATTAATATTTAATTAAAGAGCAAATCTCATCCGTCCGATCGGTCACTTGATGGACGTACCGAATTAAGTGAGAACCTCTATAAATTGGTCCTCTCCCCACCCATTAGGGTTACCGTATTTTTCTATTCTATCTTCCATCACTAAAGTTGGCGGTAACGAAAGTTAGGGCCAGGGGCGAGAAACCAATTCCAATTAACGCTTTCGCTTCGTGATAATGACTTATGATTCAGATATGTTTTATGTAAAAATTTTCTGTAAGATTATCATCTTCAAGATCATGGTATGAATTAAGTTTACGTTTGCAATAATACCTTATGGACTACAAATAAATGATGATTGGCAACTTATTTCCACCAGAAATTGAAACAGATTCGTCTAATGTTCTTCAACTTTTAGAAAATAATTATTCTAACATCGTCACTAAATACATGTACCTATTGAAGAAGTTGGGAATGCAATACCTCAACATAATTTCAAAGACGACAACAAATTGTCAGACTTTTTGTGGAAGCAAGGAACCATCAACGACCCCCGAATTATATTAGCTCAATTTTGTAACAATAAGGTGATCAACTTCTAAAAAATAATTATCATAACATCGTCACTAAATACAGGTACCTATTGAAGAAGTTGGGGAATGTCATACCACGACATAATTTCAGAGACGATAACAAGGTGTCAGACCTTTTGTTAAAGTAAGGAACTAGCAACGACCCCCAAACTATATTAGCTCTTTTTATAACACCTTCAAATTGTGTAAAACATTAATTAACGTAAAAAAAAAGGAACTAGCTAATGTTAGAGCCATTTCTACTACTCTTTGTAATAACCTAACAAGTCTTGATAACCTTATCAGTAGCGCTAATAGGTTAACTGGGGCTAATGAAACTTCTAATGTCTCTTCTATGGATGTAACATAGTTCTAATGTTAATATAATTACCACTTACCAAAAAAAAAAAAAAAAGAAAGAAGAAGACTGAAATTTGGTCGTTATGTCAAAAGTAATAAATAAATAAATTTTAAACCGTAGTCCTAAATTTAACCCGACCCAAATTCAATCCCGAGAAAAAATAGATCCGCTACTCGACCCGGTACTAGACCTCCATATAGAGCAGACGCCATTGGTCCAGAACGCCAAAAAATTCAACTTTCTTCTCAACAGCAGCAGCCCCGAAACACTGAATACTCAGCTCTAAAGCCTTGATGTGGCCGAGTGCAGAAGGAGGGCCTCCAGAGGTCACTCTAGAAACTTCCATGGGTTCTTTCACACTTGAGGTACTCCTATTTCTTCTTTTTCTTAGTTGAGTATTTTGCAGTTGGGTTTTCTTTTTTGGGTAATGAAGATAAAAGTGTCAAATTTGATTATTTTATTTTGTAGATGTATTACAAGCATGCGCCAAGAACGTGTCGGAATTTCATAGAGCTTGCTCGAAGAGGGTACTATGATAATGTCAAGTTTCATAGAATTATCAAGGTATTTTTCTTTTGCTCTCATCTCTTTTCGATTGTTGCTAATTTCAAGTGATTTTAGATATATTTTTTTGATTTTGTGTATAGGATTTTATTGTTCAAGGTGGAGATCCAACTGGTACCGGAAGAGGTGGAGAATCTATTTACGGGTATATGTAAAGGCCTAAATGTTGTCAATAATGTAAATTGTGTATGTCAATTATTTCAAATTCGAGTTTGATTTCCAGTGTGAGTAGCAGAAGGCTAAGTAGCACAATATAACTACTTCTTGCTGGAGAGTAAGTTACATGAAACCAATCTAGAGGAACCAATCTTGTTAGTTCTGGAGACCAAGCATCTTTTTTCTCCTATAAACATGAGCCTCTCTAAAAGACATCAACAAGTAATGAAGGTCTCTTCTCCAAGGGTGTGACCTAGTGGTAAATGAAGTTGGAGGAGAACCATCAGGTCGCACGTTCAAATTCCAATAGAGGCAAAAATTACTAGGTGATTTTTTTCCATCCGCCTAAGGTGGCAAAGCCAAGATTCTCACTATGGAGATTCAAACTATAAAAAAGGGTAAATAAACGAAAAAGTCAAAGGATTCAACATATAGTTTATATAACGCCAAGAGGCAAGAGTCAACAATCATTCGACTCTTCAACTTCAGGAGGGTGGCCTTTCAATAATGCTAAGGGTCAAGTCCTTTCAATAAAGTCAAAGACCATGGCCTTTAGTAATCAAATGACCAACTTAGGAGACAAGATGAATTTCTCACGATTTAGGAGTAGCCTCTTATCCCTTATTTCATTTTGGTGCATTCATGAGACCCCTTTATGTATAGACCATTGGTCGTCATTTGTAGAAAGCCATATCTTTTTGTAGGCTTTCTACTTTTTCGTATACCTGTTATATACGGGGCATTGTTTGCCCAAACATTAATAAACTTGCTTAAAAAAACTTGGGAGAAGAGAATAGCTTAGTAGATCTAAAAACATCAGGAACGGACATCCACATTTTGATATTATTTACAACACTTCTCCATGGATGTCCATTAATAGATAATGTTAGAACTATCAAGCGATTTTCTTCTTCTAAGTTGGCCATTCTATTACTAAAAGGTCATGATTCTGGCTTTATTGAAAGGACACGATCCTTGGTACTATTGAAAGGTTATTGCCCCTTCTGCAGTTGAAGAGTCAAATGCCTCTACTCTTACCTCTTGGCGTTTTTGGAAGGATAAACCCTTGCCTATAAATAGTTAGGCCATTTTCACTTCCTGTAAAGAAGATATCAAAAGTAACAAAATATCTCTTGAAGTTCCTTGTACAATTCTCTTGTTTGACTTTTATTATTTTATAACGTGTTATTTCTAAATTCTATTAATAGACATCCAAGGAGAGTGTTGTACATAATATTGTATTTAATGTATGTGTCTGTTACTTTAAATGACTCCTACCGTCTAAGTTGCTCTGACACGGCATTTTAAGTGCCGCACCCGTGCTGACACGACACTAATATGGGTGTGGGTATGAGATATGTACCGGATTTGGTCAAACAATTTTGGGTACTTTGACCACGACAGACAGAAAAATTTGAGACGAGATATAATTTGATTCCAAAAATCAGAACCAAAACTAGGATAAATTTGATGAAAATAGCTTATCTTATCTAGGAAATCAATCCTTTAGTTATTTACAACTTGAGAATAAAAAAGAAATTCACACTTTACAAGCTATACGTAAGTATTCCACAATTTTTTTCATAATTTAGAGATATTTTTATATTTTTGTTTTTTGAATTATTTTTAGCCGGATCCCCACACCCGTATCCGTTCTAGGATCCGTATCCCCTAATCTTAGAATTTACATCTCGAAGGATCCGACCTCTAGATCCGCACCCGTGTCGGACACCCACACTCGTGTTCGAGCAAACTTAGCCCACAGTTCCATTTTACGTGATGCATTTATCTTGAGTTAAACATGCTTTCAAGTCCTTCAAACAGGGTAAAAAGAGACGATTTACGCTTTCTGAGTCCTTCCCCCGTAGAACACATTTTGAACACAGCTGAAACCCCCTTTCATCAAATTATCTTGAGTCAAACATGCTTCATTTGCAACCAACCGTGAAAAACATGCCACCTTATAAGGTATCTTTGCTTTCCAAAATTTTGAAGAACTCATCTATTTTACTCACTTTCCGGTCATTAAGCAGTCTTCTAAACCTTAGCTAGTGTTTGGACATAGATTTGGTTGAAACTTGAAAAAAGAGTTTCTGAAGTTGTGTTGAAAAATTATTTTTGGAGGTTGAAATTGTGTTTGGATAGGCATTTTACTTGAAAAAAAGCTGAAGTTTTGTGAGTGGAAGAAAAGGTTTCATTTTTGGAACTTGAATTTTTTTTGAAAAAACTGGTCAAATTCTATGATCAAACAATGTTTTCATTTTTTTTTTGGTTGATAAAAGTAAAAAAATCTATGTCCAATTAGATTCCACCCTTGTTGGCTCCAGACTTCAAAAATAGTTGCATCAGGCTGTTGATTCAAGCTGAAAATAGTTGAACATTGAAGTAATTAGTTAAACTTTCTTAAGTTGCTTTTGAAAAGCTAAGCAAAAAGTATTTTCATTTGCATGACTTCTTTCTCTTAAGTGTTATTATTCCAGCAGCTCCGCTAACCATCTGGATTATCTTATGTATTTTATAAATCAGTTTTACTACATCTGATTTGTCAGTGGTGAAAGGTTATTTAAACAGAAATAAATCTATCAAATTTTCTTAAAATTTTAGTCCCTCTGTTTCAATTTATGCGACACATTTCGCTTCTCGAGTTTTAAATTGTATGAAGTTTGACCAACATTTTGATATGTATTTTTTTAATCATATTGACATGAGAAGAATTGCAACTTATAGCACTTTTCATATAGTTTTACTAATCAATTTAGTTTCAAATATTAGTCAAACTTACTCTCGATAAGCGAAATGCGTCATATAAATTGAAATAGAGGGAGCAAAAAGAAAAGAGGAGGAGAGACGAAGTGGATCAAATGTGTAATCTCACGTGACTAAAGTTTGAGTTCAGAGCAGCATGCCGAGTACATAGTTACGTTGCTGCTGACTACACTTCTGTTGGAGGTTTACTAAAACCGTTCTAACTAAAAGTCTAAAACAGGAGATCATTCTCTATTTCCCAACAGGTGTGAATAATTGGGCTAACTATCTGTTCAAGGTTGCTGCAAACATACATATATTTTTCTACCACATGCTTTAGCTGTTGTCATTCTGCTTCTAGTTTGTTTTCTCCAGTGCCTTTGAAAAAGATACATCATTAACGAGGAATTGATGGTGATGAGTTGATTGGGGCATCTAATAGTAGAGTCATTTGCTGTTATCTATTATCATTTATGGACATGCTAAAACTTGTCTGTCATACATTGTGAAGAAGGAGATCATCTTTTTACATAATTGGCTTTTGAGTAATTTAAGAAGTAAACCTTGCAGCGCGAAGTTTGATGATGAGATAAACCAACAGTTAAAGCATACAGGAGCAGGTATCATATCCATGGCTAATGCTGGGCCGAATACAAATGGAAGTCAATTCTTCATCACCTTGGCACCTGCACAGTCACTTGATGGTAAGTACACATCCAGCTTGTTTTCCGACAAATTGTGTGAATAGTTTTTTCGTTGTTGAATCAGCTGGATGTCCTGTAGTACACATGGCTGATTTATTTTTCTGTACGTTGCTCCCTTAACAACTTTTTTCTGTTTGTGCATCAAAGAAGTGGAACTATAACTTTTGATTGAACTTGAAGCTATAAGGAACCATTTAAATGGTGGAAAAAAGGAGTTTCAAAATTCAGATGAATCCCGTGTCTGTCAAAATGTTTGAGGAGGCTCCTCTATGATGAGATGCTGGTCAATCTCTTTTAGCTTTTACTGAGACAAGATAATCAATTCATACCAAACCAAGCCGGAGGAAGAAATATTCGCTCTTCTTTCCTCGATTATGTGTAAAAATTCATGAGCTGCCTTATTAAGACTAAATTAAAATATATGGTACATAAAGCCACGATCAGTTCTTGTGAGCGTTCTCATTTTTCAGTTAGACGACTAAATTAGGTTCTGCATTGTCAGGATATAATATTTGTTTCTTGAAAGCCATGCTTTTGAGTGCCATATACAAATAGGCCTGATCCATTATTTTGGGCTTTGGGTTTCTGGTACAAGGGATCTAAAATGATTAGTTGTCACGACCCAAAATCTAACCGTGGTCGTGATGACGCCTATCGTGTTACAAGGTAAGCCTATTTCCCAAAATATTACTACTAAATTGATTATAAGAATTTAATAAAACAATACCAACATTTGAATTTCTCATAAATTAAATCAACTCTAAATATAATATAGAAAATACGGAAACGAGCCCCAAACATCAGAGTGTCACTAAGTCATGAGCATCTAAAACTATGAACTAAGATATATAAACTGCCTAACTGTCCAAAAGAAGAAATGACAAGAGGAGTAACAAGGTCCTGCGGACGCTAACAACTACCTTGCAGTCTCCAAAGATAGCCAGCCTGAACTCAACGATCGCCGCCTTCTAACTCACCTGGATCTGCACATAAAGTACAACCGATTTAGTAGTAACAGAAATAACTAAGGAACTGAGCAGTAGTGACGAGCTAAGCAGAATGATCCAATTATTATTTCCACAATTAAGTACAAACAAGAGTAGACATGTAATTTCATAAATCAGTAAGACTACAAGGAAAATTAACAGGTAAATGTAGCAACAACAAAGGTAAATGTAGCAACAACAAAAGTAAATGCAACCTCACAACAATGTCACTCCATCACTCAGCACTCGCACTCAACACTTAACGCTTAACACTCTGCGCTCATTGGGGGTGAGTACAGACTCCGGAGGGGCTCCCAAAGCCCAAGCGCTAAGCACGGACAACTCACGCGCTATGGTATCACTACCTGGACCCGCATGGTCAACTCACGTGCTACGCGGACAACTCACATGCTATGGTATTAATATCCTCACAACCAGGCCCTCGACCTCACTCAATCATGTACCTCACTAGCCTCACCATCATCAACAAATAAGGGAACACATCCTACATCAAGTATCACAGCATATTAGCAAATAATAAAGACTGAGGTAAACATGTACAATAATTTTTATGACGGAGTACAAATAATGTGAGCATGAATAAAGCCCAAGCATGATCTCTAACATGAAGGCAGACAAGTTCAACAACAAGTAACTACGTAAACACAAATGATGGCCATGAGGCCTCACGGGACGGACCAAATCTCAATCCCTCGAGGTATACACCCACACGCCCGTCACCTAGCGTGGGTATCACCTCCAATTAGTCACACGATATCAAATTCTCCGGGTTTATACCCTCAAAGCCAGAGTTAAAACTGTTACTTACCTTAACAACGTAAAATCTTACGCCGGGATGCCCTCGTCTCTGAACTCGGTCTCTAAAAGCTCCGAATCTAACCAAAAATCAGAAAGCTACTATCAACATAGTCTAAAGAATCGAATTCCACAATAAAAACTACATAAATATGCCAAAAATCCAAAATCGGTCAAAACCCGGTCCCCCGGCCCACGTCTCGAAATCAGTCAAAAATGGCATAATAATAAACCTCGTCCTCTTCCGAGTCTAACCATATAAAATTCATCAAAATCGAACTCCGTTTGATCCCTCAAATCCTCACTTAAACTCTTCAAAACTCAAACCTAACTCCCTCAATTTCACTTTGAAATCATCAATCAAATCCCAAAAACGAAGATGGATTCATGAAATATAACCAAAACTGAGTAGAGAACACTTACCCTTATCCTTATGGTGAAAATCGCCCAAATCCGAGCTCCCCAACTCAAAATATGACCGAATGAACAAACCATCGTTTTATATATTCTTCTGTCAGCTATTCTGCCTCGTTTCTCGTGCCAAACGATCCCGAAACTCGCCTTTTATGCCTCCAATGGATTCCTTGTAAAATTTTAGTCAAGTTAGACTTTTGAATCACTCAATTTGACCTTATAATGAAGGAGATATGTAGGTTTTAATATTTGCAAATCGTGCAGATTTTTAAATACGAATTCAGTGACAATTTTGTAATTAATCTGAAAAATCTGGCAACCTAATTCTTAGTAAAATGACCATTAAATTCTCATACGATGTCCAAATTCGACGATTCTTTTTTGCTACGGGTTCGTAATTACGATACGGATCTAATTCTTCAATCAAAAAAGAAGTCGGAGCTCATTTGTTCAATATGATATCATTTATGCTTGAAGAGACGGCGTCGAAACATAAGAAAAACGAGCGCAACACAACCCAAACCTATCCGAAACTCACCCGAGGCCCTCGGGACCTCAACCAATAATTCCAACAAATCATATATCACTACCCGAACTTAGTTAAACCTTCGGAACACCTAAAACAACACCAAAACACCAAATCAACCTCGGATTCAAGCCTAAGAACTTCTAAACTTCCAACTTTCGCCAATTCAAGCCTAATTCTACCACGGACCTCCAAATTACATTCCGGACACACTCCTAAGTCTAAAATCACCCAACGAAGCTAATCGAATCATAAAAATCCAAATCCGAATTCGTTTACTCATAAGTCAACTTCCGGTTGACTTTTCTAACTTAGCTTTCTAACTAAGAGACTAAGTGTTATTTCACTCCAAAACTACTCCGAACCCAAACCTACCAAC
Organism: Nicotiana tabacum; assembly: GCF_000715075.1. Lineage (NCBI taxonomy): Eukaryota > Viridiplantae > Streptophyta > Magnoliopsida > Solanales > Solanaceae > Nicotiana > Nicotiana tabacum. The sequence continues at coordinate 477,863 of NC_134089.1, read as the reverse complement.
TCGATACAACTCAACACAGCTGAACAACACATAAATAAGCATAGATGGGGGAAATGGGGCTATAACTCTCAGAATGAACGACCGGGTCGTTACATAAGTACTATATTAGAGTACTGATATAGTATTTTGGTTTTTATGAAATTACTCCTCTAGTAGAGCTAGCCAATCCCAATTATATTTGGGATTGAGGCATAGCTGATTGACTCTCTATATCAGGAAGGATAGTAGCTCACTTTTCTCTTTTTCCTTATGTAATTTCAATTATTTTCAATTGCATTTATCTCCAAGGCCATCTTAGACATGACTTAAGTTGCACTTTGAAATTATAGAGAATATTCTTAAGACATTGGTTTATGCTGAATGTAGTACTCCACCCCAGCTCTGTAAAGAATGAGGGTTAGTCTCGTTGCTTATAGCATTAAGCAACGAGATGACATTCAACTGTTGCAAAGGGTTCACCAAGGCAGCAACTTCTCTACCTTCTCCTTCCCGATTATTTTTTGTTGCAAGCAAAGCATTAACTAGTTCTCGATTTGGGCAGTTTTTTGCATTATGAGATCCACCGCAAGTCCAGCAACCATCGCTCTTTTTGTTGGCATTGCCTCTATTTCTAGCAGATCCGTCAGCAATAGCCTTGCCCTTTCCCACGAATTCTTTTCAGACTTCCTTCCTCCATTCCCCTTTCTTCTCTAGCTTTTTCTTTGGGGTTTTCAAGTAGAAGGAATTTCAGAAAGACTTCAGGTACTGCAGTAATCAACCAATGAATCTGCTGCAGCAATCGCAGTCGGGAGGTCCTTCACGTTCTGCCTCTTGAGTTCGTTCTGTGCCCACGCTTGCATTCCAGAAATAAAATTATGCAACTTGTCCTTCTCCGACGTGTTTTGTATATCCAACATCAAGGAAGTGAATTCCTTAATATAATCACGAACTATTCCGGTCCTCTGCAGACGTTCAAGCGGTCCTTAGCTAGCCACGACGCGCTGCTAGGTAAGAACTGGTCCTTCATTTCTTTCCGGAGTTTTTCCCACGCATCGATCTTGGGCCTGCCCGCTCTTTCGTTGCCTGCCATGCGAGTTCTCCACCATAGTTTTGCATCTCCCGTTTGGAATCTTGGCAGCAACGAAATATTGCTCCATATCCCATAGAAAGTTCTCCAGCTCTTTAGCACTACGCGCTCCACTAAACGCCGGTTCTGGGATCTTTACCTTAGAACGTTCTTCACTGTCTCGGCCAGGAGCATCCAAAGTCCTTCGAAGAACAACAATTTCCAAGTTAAGAGTTTCATTCTCCTTTTGCAGATCTTCAACTTGAACATTCGTGGCCTCACACGTTTGTTGAATAGTTTCACGAAACTGATTCAATCCATCCTTTAGACGATAGATCTCAGTAATTAGATCGTCTAAATCTAAAGGGTCGTCAGTCACACCCATCAGTGCCGCCAACTTTTGCACACGTTCACGCAAGTCTGCATTGGATCCACCAGCCATGATCCAAAATCACGAGCAAAGTTCTGATACCAGTTGTTACAGGCCAATATTTCGCAAATGGCACTGCACGACAGCAACCTGACACTCAAGCTACTCAGCCTTACTTTTCCCTCACTGTTTAGGACTAAGAATTATTTCAGACTTCTGAAACGAAAGCAACACACATAATTACGGGTACACACTCACTGTTTAGGACTTAGAATTATTTCAGACTTCTGAAACGAAAGCAACACACATAATTACGGGTACACACCCAACCTTTTATTATTCTCGCAGAATATACAAAGGACTTTCCGTTGGAAGGCTCACAACTGACTTCCTCCCAAGCCAACGAAATACAACACCTATATATAGTGGCTGCTACTGGTAGATTACAAGGAGCAATTTACAAAGGCGCAATTACATCATAGTGCTTGTCACCTGTCAACTAGCACTTAGCCATGTAATGGAGCACTTCCCACGAAATGGTCCCTCTTCAGCTCTTAGCCATGTTTGGTGGAGCACTTAGCTATGTTTGGTGGAGCATTTCCCACGAAATGGTCCCACCATTAGCACTTTAACCCACTGTAACATGTCTTGCACACAACTTTGCCTACACTTTGTCTTTAACTTGCCTTGCCTTGTCATTTGACCATGCCTCGCACATTAGCTTATGACAATGTCTTTGTCACAGCCTTGCCGTCCCACTGATCCGTACGCATGCCTTGGCCAAATGCCATGCGTCTGTCTTCGTTTGTCATCGTCGTCACCCACATCCAAGGCTGCCTTGCCATCACTCAAGGAACCTTGCCTAGCTGACCTGCCCAAGTCCGTGCACTGACTTAAGCACACTCCCAGTTCCGTACATTGTTTGTCAAACCAACACGAACCCATGCCAAAGGGCAATGTACAAGCCCTTGACATTGGTTTTGCCCAACATCCGTCACGTCTCAACATTAGGGGCTAACAAACCACCCCCAGTAGTTGAACTCGACGTCCTCGTCGAGGCTGACTTCAAAAAGTCCTCTACTTGCTGTTCATATTGCCACAATGAAGCACCCTTTTCCCAAGTCGCATCTTCCCAAGTCGCATCTGTCTCGGGCTTTCCTTTCCATTGAATCAAGAATTCCGTCCGCCTATTCATCTTATGCATCCCAAGAACCCGGTGGTCAAGAACCTTCTCAATTTCTTCCTCAAGCTGAGTGCGCATCTCAGGAGGAGCTCTCTTTGTTTTTTGTCTGCCTGGATCTTCAGGATCTTCAACATAAGACTTTAGAAAACTCACTTGGAAAGTCAGATGTATTTTCATTCTTTCAGTCAGCGTCAGTCGGTAAGCAACTTCACCAACTTTTGCAGCAACTTCAAAAGGACCATCATACCTTGAAACCAAGGCTCTATGCCTAACTCGACTATCAATCTTTTTCCAAATCGGCGGAGTGAGCTTTAACAATACCGTATCACCCACTTTGAACTCCAAGGGACGCCTATTTTTGTCAGCATATTTCTTCATTCTTCTATGAGCCTTTGCCAAGCTATCTGTCGCTTCTTTGATCACAACTTGTGTATCCCAACCATAGTGGTAAGCAACTGGACATTTACCCCAGTCTTTTGTTGTGCAATCGTCGCTGGTTGTGCAGGCTGCTTCCCCAATACAATCTCAAACGGACTCATCTCCGTTGATGAAGACTTGTGCAAATTATAAGAGAATTGTGCACAATCTAGCAAATTTGTCCAGTTGCTACAACCTCTGCCTATTCCAGAAGAACCATGGCAATCTGTTTCGATGACTTTATCAGTGGGTTCCTTAAGGTCAATAGATTGTTGTCGATCATGGTCGTGGTTGACAGGTTTTCTAAATATGCTATTTTTATTGCTGCCCCTACAGAATGTCTTTCAAAAGTTGCTGCTGAATTGTTCTTCAAGAATGTGGTTAAATATTTCGGAATGCCGAAGGACGTTATTAGTGACAGGGATGCTCGATTTACATGCCGGTTCTGGACTCATCTGTTCAACTTGATGGGTACGAACTTGAAGTTTTCAACGGCGAATCATCCCCAAACTGATGGCCAAACCGAGAGAATTAACCATATGTTGGAAGAATATTTGAGGCACTTCGTGATTGCCAGTCAACGCAACTGGACAAATTTGCTAGATTGTGCACAATTCTCTTATAATTTGCACAAGTCTTCATCAACGGAGATGAGTCCGTTTGAGATTGTAATGGGGAAGCAGCCTGCACAACCAACGGCGATTGCACAACAAAAGACGGGGGTAAATGTCCAGCTGCTTATCACTATGGTTGGGATACAGAAGTTGTGATCAAAGAAGCGACAAATAGCTTGGCAAAGGCTCAGAGAAGAATGAAGAAATATGCTGACAAAAATAGGCGTCCCTTGGAGTTCAAAGTGGGTGATAAAGTGTTGTTAAAGCTCACTCCGCCGATTTCGAAAAAGATTGACAGTCGAGTTAGGCATAGAGCCTTGGTTTCAAGGTATGATGGTCCTTTTGAAGTTGCTGCAAAAGTTGGTGAAGTTGCTTACCGACTGACGCTGCCTGAAAGAATGAAAATACATCCGACTTTTCATGTGATCTAAAGTCTTATGTTGAAGATTTTGAAGATTCAGGCAGACAAAAAACAAAGAGAGCTCCTCCTGAGATGCGCACTCAGCTTGAGGAATAAATTGAGAAGGTTCTTGACCACCGGGTTCTTGGGATGCATAAGACGAATAGGCGGACGAAATTCCTGATTCAATGGAAAGGAAATCCAGAGACATATGCGACTTGGGAAAAAGGTGATTCATTGTGGCAATATGAACAGCAAGTAGAGGACTACTTGAAGTCAGCCTCGACGAGGACGTCGAGTTCAACTACTGGGGGTGGTTTGTTAGCCCCTAATGTTGAGACGTGACGGTTGCCGGGGCAGAACCAATGTCAAGGGCTTGTACATTGCCCTTTAGCATGGGTTCGTGTGGGTTTGACAAGCAATGTATGGAGCGGGGAGTGTGCTTAAGTCAGTGCACGGACTTGGGCAAGTCAGTTGAGCAAGGTTCTTTGAGTGATGGCAAAGCAGCCTTTGATGTGGGCGACGATGATGGCAAACGAAGACAGACGCATGGCATTTGGCCAAGGCATGCGTACAGATTAGTGGGACGGCAAGACTGTGACAAAGACATTGTCATAAGCTAATGTGCGAGGCATGGTCAAATGACAAGGCAAGTTAAAGACAAAGTGTAGGCAAAGTTGTGTGCAAGACATGTTGCAGTGGGTTAAAGTGCTAACGGTGGACCATTTCGTGGGAAGTGCTCCACCAAACATGGCTAAGTGGTGAAGAGGGACATTTTGTGGGAAGTGCTCCATTACATGGCTAAGTGTTTGTTTATACCTGTCAAGCACTATGATGTAATTGCCCCTTTGTAAATTGCCCCCTTGTAATCTGCCAGTGGCAGCCGCTATATATAGGTGTTGTATTTCTTTGGCTTGGGAGGAAATCAGTTGTGAGCCTTCCAACAGAGAGTCCTTTGTATATTTTGCGAGAATAATAAAAGGTTGGGTATTTATCCGTAATTGTGTTGCTTCCGTTTCAGAAGTGTTAAATAATTCTATGTCCTAAACAGTGAGGGAAAAGTAATGCTGAGTAGCTTGAGTGTCAGGCTGCTGCCGTGCAGTGCCATTTGCGAAAAATTGGCCCTGTAACAATTAGCATGGTGAGTATAGTTTCCATCTCTTCTTTGTTTGTAGTCTGTTCTTATGTCGCATTGATAGCTGTTTAAGTGCACTATTAGCTGATAAGTTTTCATTCATGTGATGTTAGGGAAACATACCATTTTTGGAAGAGTTTGTCGGGGAATGGAAATTATCAAGAGACTCGGCAGTGTTCAAACTGATAATACTGACAGGTATTGTGCTTTCCTATCATATACTTTACATTAGCATGAGAACAAATGTCATGCTGCAGTATTCCGAAAAATGTTATGCCTACAGAAAACATCAGAAAAAAACCTTATTTGTGCATTTGAAGTTTGTTAGTCCTCTTCTCTTTAACCATACTAATGAGTATGAAGGCTCTAATTCAGGTTTCGTTTACTTAGTCTTCCATTGGATATGAATGCAGACCAATCCATGATGTGAGGATACTGAGGACTACAGTCAAAGATTGATGTTCTGCGACTTCAAAGCAATTGTTACAAGAAGGTGTTGTGTGTTGTCAATTGACATCACAGCCAAGACACATGCTACCTTCGGCTTTTGATACTGCTTTCTAAGTGACAAACTGATCTAGTCCTGTATGTGGGATTGTGCATTTTAATTTTCTGCAACTAAACCAAATGATACTTGAGAATCAAAATTGCTTGAGTAGCCAAATCAAACAGTAGTGTTTCATGGTTTGTTGTAACCCTAATCTAATGAAAAGGAAAAAGCCCGTAGGTTCCTCCTGGGACCCTTTTTAACTGCCATTTTGATATCAAGAAGACGCTTCCGTTAACCTCCATTCAAGAGTAGTTGGATTACTTGCTGTGGCTATACACTTGCACTAAGCATGCATCATTTTATTTTAAATTAAATATTTTTCTTGCTTAACTCGTCCATATTTGGAATTCAATTTTGCCCAGTATCACGCGTTTTCTGGAATGCATTTTATCATCATCCAACTAAATTATCTTCTGTTAGTATTAGCTGACCATTTACTTGAGCTGACAATAAAAGTCGTCCTGCATATTTTTACTTGTCTCTTTCAAATATAACGAGCAAGCAGTGTGGTAAGCCAATTTGAAGCTGCTAGCGTTTTAACTCTACGGGGTCGTTTGGTAGGTGTATAAGAATAGTAGTACTGAATATGGTGTATTAGTAATTTTGGAATTAGTAATGTTAAGAAGTTATGCTGTAATTATTTTTTATTGACTGTTTGGTTTGATGTATTAAAAATAATATGCATTGCATAATTTTTTTCCGGAAAAGGGCCTAAACTACCCCTATTGTTTGCTAAATGGTTTACAGATACCCTCCGTCCACCTATCTGTCCAAAAAAGCACACACCGTTAATTATATTAACAAAATTCCCCACGCGTCTAACGGCAGAATTTGTGGGCATTCAATTTAGTGACGTGGTAGTTTCTCATTGGGCCACGTGGTAATCTCGGGCTGAAACAAAAAAAGTGACATTTTCTTACATGGGTCATAAAATACATTAATCCATCTGACAAAACCCCATTTTAAAATTAGAACGACCTATACTTCACTAAGATATCCATTCTCAAGATTGTTTTTTGGGAAATTGATGGAGGGAAATCACAAATTGAGCACTAACACTTTTTCCCTTAAATCAGAATATTCATGCTTTATAAATGCTTGCAATAGTGAGAAGGTTCAAGTTCTAAGAGACAAATTGAACAATTTTATGGAGGATTAAAGGGAGAGTGAGTGTTCCAAGATTGCACAGTCTACCATGCTGGATAGTTCACCCGGACGAGGAGAAATTAAAGGAGTTAGCAAAACGAGAAGGCCAGTAGAATCTGTGGATACCAGTGAGTTTGCAAAGATTTTTTTTTTCTGGCTTAAAAGAGATTCTAGAAGAAATCTAGAAGATTTTAGTTTTTAGATATCTATGAGATACATTATTTATGCAGTTTGATAGCGCTGCACGGACAAGAAAATTGATATTTGGCCGCAGAAGCGACGCTCTAGTTGAAAACAAATTCGATCAATTATTAGGTGCTGGCCTTTCAAATCTTGTGTATGGATATCTTTGTGAAATTATGGGTTAATGTATTATTTTATGACCCAGTTAAAAAACCTTGGGTCAGATTAAGTGGGTCGAAAATAAGGTCAATGTTTTGTTTCAGCCCAAGATTGCCACGTGGCCCAATGAGAAACTGCCATATCACTAAATTGAATGCCCCCAAATTCTGCCGTTAGACGCGCGAGCAATTTTGTTAATATAATTAACGTCGTGTGCGTTTTTGGACGGATAGGTGGACGAAGGGTATCTGTAAACCATTTAGCAAACGATAGGGGTAGTTTAGACCCTTTTCCCATTTTTTTATGCAAAGGTTTTGAAAGTGCAGTTCTATCTTTATACATGATTATCCATGTATTAAAAATCATGGTATTGCTAATGTCATAATTTGTTATGTATAAGGATAGTACTGAATAGAGTGTAGTTATACATAGGTTGAAAAATACTACCAAACAAGGGATTAATAATATCAAAGTTAATATATGTATTATTTTTCCTAGTACATCCCACCAAACGACCCGTAAATAAAATCGGGGTCCCTTGCACTTGAGAACCCCATCCGGTATAAACCGCGCCAGGAACAAGATTTAACTAATACAACAAACTAAAACCATCCTTGTATCACAATTTTTTGACTCTCATTGAACGCTATTACTTAGAAATGAGGAGGAAATTTGACTGTATAAACTTCGTAAGGCTAAGATCGGATTATGCTGCTTAGATCCTTCAAAAAATATCTATTGATTCTTCTACCATGCAAGCTGTATCCGAATATTTAGTTATGTATACGGGTAAAACGGGGCTACCGAGCACCCCGATTTTTCGGTGAAGGAAACAAAGCAATGACATAACTACTCGGAATCAAGATCGAAGCCAGGATCCTCTCGCACTAAGGCCCGGACGAAGCACTCACCACCGTGACCATCGAGACAACACCCCCCGAATTCGGTTCGGGCTCCAAGACCTTGAAAGGCACAATCAAACAGTTGCACATGAGTAACGAGGGGCTGTGATATTCGCGCCTAACCGAATATCACAGCGTGGATCTCGGCCCGTATCAACAGATGATCAATGATTGACGAAAAAGAAGATTTTTACCATTCTTCGAGTTGTACTTAGGGTAAAACTCCCCTACTATGTAAAATGGAAATTGATTGTTGAATAGACACACTGTAACACGCATATCAAGGGACTATAAACTTGTTTTCTTTGTTTCTAAGCTATTCAAAAGTTCTTATTCTTGTTCATAGCTTTTCATATATATATATATATATATATATTTTGGCTACAAATCAAAGGCAGATTAGTCGTTAAACCCACAACCGAGCCCGGATTTAATACTACTGCTGGTTTGGCCATTTATTCTATCTTTCATTTGTTTATCTAACATTATTGATCACTTGTATCGGATTGATCCACATAATCTTAAAACCGCATATAAATTTGATTGTTATCCATTTAAAGGGTAAACGGTTTGGCGACCACCACTCTATTTTACGCTTGTTCTTTGAGATTTTGATTTCAGGTCTACCTAAAAAATGTCAAACTCTCAGTCTGCTCACTTGAACGTTGATGCTGAGTCTGGCCATCATAGCAAAAACAACAATATAGCACCTAACAATGAGGTGCCCCTCGCCGATCTCAACGGAGTCCCAGTTGCAGACCCAGTCGATGCCAACTCACATGTGGACATCGACGCCAACCTGTCGACCGACCCTGAGAACAACGTTCGTGGATGAGCTCGACCAACGACTCGGGGTAGACCCGAGGGTGAAGGCGACGGGATCAATCTGCGGGTGATCTTAGAAATGTTACAGGCCCAACAAGCGGCGATATCACAACACTAGAATCAAAGCCGCCCCCAGCAGAGTTGACCCCGAACCATCCCGGAAAAACACTCGAAGAAATAGGCAAGTCACAGAAAGGTCGGGTGAAGCTGAGTCCGGGGCCAACCCCGAAATAATAAAAATGCTTGAGGAACTGACAAAGCGGGTGGCATCGGGGGAAAAGAAGATTGAGATCAACGTCAAAAAAGTGGAGGCCTATAACCATAGAGTCGATCAAATCCGAGGAGCGCCCCCGATATTGAAAGGCCTGGACTCCAAGAAATTTGTCCAAAAGCCTTTTCCTTCGAGTGCGGCATCGAAGCCAATCCCGAAGAAGTTCCATATGCCTGATATTCCAAAGTGTAACGGAACCATGGATCCAAATGAGCACGTGACCTCCTACACGTGTGCCATCAAGGGAAACAAGTTAGAAGATGACGAAATCGAGTCGGTTTTGCTAAAAACGTTCGGAAAAACCATGTCAAAAGGAGCAATAATATGGTATCACAACTTACTCCCAAATTCTATCGATTCGTTTGCTATGCTTGCAGATGCCTTTGTGAAAGCGCATGTCGGGGCCATCAAGGTCGAGACCAGAAAATCAGATCTTTTCAAGGTAAAACAAAGGGAAAACGAAATGCTTAGGGAGTTCATATCGAGGTTTCAAATGGAACAGATGGACTTGCCTCTGGTGGCAGATGATTGGGCCATTCACGCGTTCACTCAAGGACTTAACCCCCGAAGCTCCTTGGCTTCACAATAGTTAAAACAAAATTTGATAGAGTACCCGACGGTAACATGAGCCGACGTCCATAACAAGTACCAGTCAAAAATCAGAGTCGAGGACGATCAGCTCGGGGCCCCTCCGGGTCTGTCTATCCCATCAAAACTGATGACAGTCCTAAGAGAGTCGTCTATCATGAACCAAGACTGAACAGAGACCGGTATCAATCGTATAGCGGAGATTTATCAGATCTGGGCATTACCCTACAAGAAACAAGAAGAGTAATGATCGAGGCCACAATAGCCGGGGACTCATGAGCAAAAACGATTTCGATAGGCCACTCGGGGCTAGGGAGGCACCATGGTTATCGGAATATAACTTCAATGTCGATGCTGCTAGCATCGTATCTTCCATCGGGCGCATCAAGGATACCAAGTGGCCTCGACCATTGCAGTCCGACCCTAGCCAGAGACCCTAACCTGATGTGTAAGTATCATGACACTCATGGCCACAGGATCGAGGACTGCCGACAATTAAGAGAAGACGTGGCCCGGTTATTCAATAACGGACATCTCCGGAAATTTCTGAATGATCGAGCCAAAAATCATTTCAGGAACAAGGACTCCAACAAACAGACCGAATAATAAGAACCTCAACATGTCATCAACATGATCATTGGAGGAGTCGATGTCCCCCAGGGACCAATGCTAAAGCGCACTAAGGTATCCATCATAAGGGAAAAACGAACCCGAGATTATATCCCGGAGGGAACTATTTCTTTCAACGATGAGGACGCCGGGGGCTTCGTACAATCGCATAATGATGCACCGGTAAAATTTGTACTTATAAATAAAATCTCGAGTTAAGCGTGTGTTGATTGATCCAGGTAGCTAGGACAATATCATCAGATCGAGAGTCATAGAGTAGTTGGGTCTACAAGACCAAATTGTGCCAGCAGTCTGGGTTATAAACGGATTCAACATGGCATGCGAAACTACCAAAGGAGAAATAACCTTGCAGTAAATACCGCCGGGACAATTTAGGATACCAAATTCTACGTGATCGAGAGGGACATGAGGTATAACGCCTTATTCGAAAGGCCTTGGGTTCACAACATGAGGGAAATACCCTCGACACTACACCAGACACTGAAGTTCCCTACACCAGGAGGAATCAAGACGGTTTACGGAGAGCAGCATGCCGCAAAAGAAATGTTCCCAGTCGATGAGGTGATCTCGATGTCCGCACTCTCGACATCAAAGAACATGAAGACGGTTAGGAAGGAAGAAACTAAATAGCAATCACCGATACCGGCCCCTACCGAATCATAGAAGTAAGGAGAAGGCGAGGATGATGATTACAGAGTCCCTAGGTCGTTCATCGCCCTTGATGATTCCGATGCGACCAAGTCAATGGTCGAGGAGCTGGAGCAAGTCATATTGATTGAACATTTACCTGATCGGAAGGTATACCTGGGCACGGGGTTAACTCCCGAGCTCAGGAAAAAACTTATTGAATTCCTTAGAGCTAACATAGATTGTTTCGCTTGGTTCCATCTTGATATGACAGGGATCCCCCAGAGATAACCACTCATAAGTTGAGCTTGGATCCGAAGTTCTACCCGGTTAAACAGAAGATGAGGCCTCAATCCGAAGTCAAGCATGCATTTATCAAAGACGAGGTACGTAAACTCCTTAAAATAGGTTCCATTCGAGAAGTAAAGTACCCGGATTGGTTAGCTAACCTAGTGGTAGTGCCTAAAAAAGGGAAATAAATTAAGAATGTGCATAGATTACAAAGACTTGAACAAGGCATGCCCTAAGTACTCTTTTCCTTTGACTAACATCAATCACATGATCGATGCGACGTCCAGGAACGAGATACTCAGCTTTCTCGACGCCTATTTCGGGTACAACCAAATCCGTATGGACCCGGGCAATCAAGAAAAAACTTCCTTTATCACTAAATTCGGCACCTATTGTTATAACGTAATGTCATTCGGATTAAAGAACGCTGATGCCACTTATCAACGCCTAGTAAACCGGATGTTCGAAGAATAGATAGGAAAATTAATGGAAGTTTATATTGACGACATGTTAGTTAAGTTCCTGCAAGCAGATGACCATTTGAAACATTTGAAGGAAACCTTTGACATATTGAAGAGATACAATGTGAAGCTGAACCCGAAAAAATGTGAATTCGGGGTCGGATCCGAAAAAATTCCTTGGATTCATGGTGTCCAACCGAGGGACTTAGATCGATCCCGATAAAATCAAAGCTATAGAAAACATCACCGTGGTGGACAATGTCAAGGACGTTCAGAGGCTAACTGGGCGCATAGCCGCACTGGGCCGGTTCATATCAAGGTCCTCAGACAAAAGCCATCGGTTCTTCTCATTAATGAAGAAGAATAACTTTTCTTGGACCCCGGAGTGCTAAAAAGCTTCGGAAGAACTCAAACGGTAACTTTCGAGTCCACCCTTGCTCCATACTCCGAAGGCGGACGAGCAATTATACCTTTACTTGGCGGTATCCGAGGTAGCGGTAAGTGAAGTCCTAATCCGGTAATAGGAAGGTACGGAATTTCTTATTTACTATGTTAGTAGAATTTTAGGTGAGGCTTTGTTAACCGCCTCCCGAAAGTTAAAACCGTATTTTCAATGCCACCTCGTATATGTCGTAACTTCTTACCCACTAAGGAACATTATGCACAAACTCGAGCTCTCGGGACAGTTGGACAAATATGCCGTAGAAATTAGCGGGTACAATATCGAATATCAACCCTGAGCCGCCATCAAATCACAAATTTCAGCAGACTTCGTGTTACATCCCGTATTTTTGTACGCTAAAGTTTCGTCGTAAGTTAATCGACGTAAGTTCGGGAATGAGATTATTTTGAGATTATAAGCATTATGCTATTTCAAACAAGTGATGAGTAAATTCGTGAAAGTGAGAAGGTAAGCAAATCGAAGAAAATGAATTTCGTCGAAGTTTGACATTTTTAGATAAAATACGGTCCAAGCTACAATACCCAGTATTTATGGACTAGTGCCATACAAGGTACCACATGACCATGATAGTAGGGTGTATAAAGTGTGTTAAAAGTGAGTAGTATTCTAAGTAATTTGAGATAGTTGATTAATTATTAATTTAAGTGGATAAGTGTATAAATTATCTTGTCCACGTGGGACCATGACAACTAAAGTTATGTATGACTAATATGTATGCTACATTAGTATCACACTTTGGGACAAGAAGGCTTGCTAAGCCTTAAAGTTATAAGTGGGGCCTACCAACTAACACTTTTAAAGAATTCATTTGAAACTCCAAGTCTTTGGATAAAGTTTAAGGGACTTTAACGTGGTAGCTTCTATTTGATGACTCTTAAGTCACTTTGAAAGGTGTCACATTTATATATATTATGTGACAAAAGTCTTGAAAGGTGGGGCCCACACCACCAATACATTAAAATCCTTTCTCTAATTCACTTAAAGAGACGTGGATATCTCTTTAACCTCTCTAATTCACTTCAGCAAATTCAAAACAAGAATTTGCATACTAGCATCCTCGGTAACGTGACATTTAACTTTAGCAAGAATTCAAGCCAAAAACAAAGGTACGACTATATTCATTTTCCATTCTTGTAGAGAACAACATCCCATTCTTTATTAGTAACATTGTTCATAAATTTTAAAGGGGGATGCTAAGATTTGCAAAGTGACGATCGAGCTTAATTAATTTACTTAAAACTTCGAAGCGCGAGATTTGTGTTTCTAAAGGAGTACGGTGCAATCTTTCTCAAAGAATATCATACGGATTTTCTCCTACTTCGATCCGCGGTTACGTGTTGTCGCAATTGACGTGTGTTAGAGGGATTGTCAAGAGAATTGGCTCAGGTATGTTAAAGCTATCCCTTCTTTCTTTTTGGCATGATCCAAATGATACAAACGAAACGAGTAAATTACGCAACTTTCATAAATGACTCTATTCATAGAAATACTAGGGGTGTCTATATTCTTTATTCTCCATGTGAATTATTATTATATCCTCTATTCATGGGTCTCAGAAAAATACGTATTTGATAAAGTTGTCCGAAAGGCATATTGATTTTATGATATTCGAGAAATCTTATCAACGTATTTCTTACGCATTTCATGCATTTATACATGTACATTGACCCATGACCAGAAGGCGTTATATAAGCGTATATTATATGTATATGGGATATGGGAAAAGATTACGGCGTTACATACGCACCACCACCTGATAAGCTAGTATACGTTGATGATTTTGCCCACAATGACCGAGATGATATGATGGGATGCTCTCAGAGGCTTGATGACGTTATGAACGCATATACCTATGCATGATATGACATTTATACGCATATGCATGGCATTATAATATTAATGATTCACAGAGTTATTCCGACATACATGTCGAGTCTTTTACTCCATGTTTTTGTCATGTCTATTGTTTAGTGATTTTCATTCCTTACATACTCGGTACATTATTTGTACTGACGTCCCTTTTGCCTGGGGACGCTGCGTTTCATGCCCGCAGGTCCCGAGAGACAGGTCGAGAGTCCTCCAAGTAGGCTATCAGCTCAGCGGAAGATGTTGGTGTGCTCCATTTGCTCCGGAGTTGCTATTGGTCAGTATGATTAGGACATGTGTTGATTGGTACGGCGGGGCTCTGTCCCGACCTTTATGATATTTATGTATCCTTAGAGGCTTGTATACATATGTCGTGTATGTGAAAGATTGTACGGCCTTGTCAGCCTATGTTCAGTGTAATTTTGGTCTTATAGGTCCTATGTCACATGTATAAGTTTTTCTATCAGATTGGGACGTCTTATATTGAGTATTCCCTTATCTTTATTCTGGTTAACCCATGACGGCCCGTTTGGCCTATTTGCCAATGACAGTACGATAAGAATGATATGTAACGTTGGTACTCGGTTGAGTAAGGTATCGGGTGCTCATCGCGGTCCATCGGTTTGGATCGTGACAAAAGTGGTATCAGAGCAGTTCTGTCCTAGGGAGTCTACAAACCGTGTCTAGTAGAGTCTTGTTTATGGGTGTGTTGTGCACCACACTTATAAGAAGGAGGCTACAGGGCATTTAGGACTGTCACTCTTTTTTCTTACTCTAGATCGTGCGGTAGAGCTCGGTTGTAAGAACTCAATTTCCTAAATTCTATCTTATTCATAATACGACGATGCCTACATCCAAAAAGATGGTTGGTAAGTGATATAACTGTGGAAGAGTTGAGTCAGAGGAACTCGATTTTTGCATCATGCTTATGATGGATAAATATGAGGAATTTAGCAGATCATGTGTGTACTAAGACGTGTAAGCTTCTTGACAAGGATCCCTAAGGCAAGAATGTCTATCCACTCGTATGGTAAAAAGGAATAAGAGAATCAGAAGGTTCAAGTTTCAATAGGTAAGAGAAACAAGAAAACAAAAAGGGGTACGAGGTACCCAGCTAGTGAAAATTATCAGTATTTACAATTCTGGCAGAGAAAAATAAGCATTTTGATTTATCTTCAACAATAACAGAGGTATGTACAATTGGCCACACCCATATCACTTATGCCCTATGGGGACTAACATAAGTAGTATAAGAGGAGGCAGGATATCAGGATCTAGCTGGGGTTAGGGTAACCCAAAATGGTGGATGGATTGTTAGCGTTAGTTGACATTTCCGAAGGGATATTGCAAATATGCTAATAAATCTCCTAGTGAGACACTCAAAGGGTGCACTCTAAAATAGTACAACTAAATATGAATACTACAAAGATAGGCACTGGAAGCCTTGAAGGGATAAATATTACCTTAGTGTGGCTCCCGTACCTAGTAGAGAAAGAATGTTAGGCAACCCTAAGAGCCAGTAAATGGAGCAAAGGGAGCTAAAAGCAAAAGAATATATTGTTCGAGTTTCAGAATAAAGTGATAAACATAAATTTTAGCGGGAAATAAGAAGAGACTTAATTAAGCATTATGTGTAAGATATGATACATGGATGACAACGGTAGATAAAAAAGATAACAGTATTATAGAGTCTATAGTCAAGTAAAGAAAAAGACGAGAGGTGACAGACCTTGAGACAACAAATAAGTATGGGCCATAAAGTCATATTCTCATTTCGAGAAGTAAGTTCGTGACTCCAACGCGACTACCAGAAGGAAAAGTCAGACCCCAGAATAATAAAAATCAGTATGGGCTGGTGAACAAGATAAACT
This sequence comes from Nicotiana tabacum, assembly GCF_000715075.1. Classification (NCBI taxonomy): domain Eukaryota; kingdom Viridiplantae; phylum Streptophyta; class Magnoliopsida; order Solanales; family Solanaceae; genus Nicotiana; species Nicotiana tabacum. The sequence goes on along the minus strand of NC_134089.1, from coordinate 461,866 downwards.
AAACAGGAATTAGGGATTGAGTGATTTGATAATGGTCGACATCATAAAAATTTCAGATTTCGTTCCGGCGATAATAGAAGGGACAATAGAAGGAGATTCATGAGGAATTCAGAGAATGGTCATTCAGGAAGACGCTTCCCTAAAAGCAAGCAATGTGAGCAAAGTTAAGCTTAAGGGACTGTATGTGCCAGTTATACTAAGTGTCACCCTCGCGAGTAAGGAAATTTGTTATCCTTGGTACGGAAGGATTACCGCGAGGCAAGTAAAGATCATCGATGTTGTAAAAAGATGCTAAAGATGAAGAGGTAAAATATCTATACGTAAATCATCGTAGCACTAAATCTTAGTACTCCCCTAAAGGAGGAATATGAAGTGATGTGGCATTAAGTCAGAATTAAGTGGTTCTAATAACTATGGAATAGTAAAGGAAGAATGCGATAAAAATTAGAAAGAAATGAGATTGCACTTATCCAAATCCTACAGATATGCTACGATTCCAGAACATTATGCAAGCACGACGTCAAGGAGAGGAAGTAAGGGTTTCTGCCTGAGATATTATTGATAAATAAGGAGCCAGTGTGAGATGCCAGTTAAGACAAAGGAAATAACCCAAGAAAGATTACGCGGAATGTTGATATAAGAATGGGCCAATGAATAGTTAGTAGTTGATTTAGGAAGAGCCTAGTTATGGCGAGACAAGAAGATACAGACAAATCAGCAGATCGTGCAAGATAAATATAGTGAACCCCAACATAGCGAATCCAGTCTCGCAGATAATGATATCGTGATCCTTGAGAAATATTCAGATAGGAGCTGAGGTAGTTAAAGGTAATTACGGAGATAAAAGAGAGTACCACTAGGAAGATAGTCAAAACATCAGTTCAGAAGCCACCCTACAAGCACAAGGGCGTGGAAGTAAGTAACTACGGATAATTATAGGCAAGGAAGGACATCAAAAGATCCGTAATAAACTCACAGCTTTACAAGAGTTAGAGGGACCTCCCTAAGTATCACAATGAAAGACTAGCTGAGGAAATAAGGAAGAAGGTTGCAACCTAAACACAATGACCTAAAAAGGAAATGGTCTTGTAACAACAGTCTCACAACAACATTATATGCACTCCATAAGAAAGTGGCACCTACCGTGGCTAATGAATGGGAAGTAAAATCAAAAGTAATACTCGAGATCATATGAGTAGCACAAAAATTCCGACATGCGTGGAAACTAAGATAAGCTAAGTAGGCACACAACAAGGAGGCAGAAAGACCAGGAAAAGTAATAGCTTACGTGTAAAGGAAGCTGAGAAGGAACAGAAGGAATTATTCGATCAATGATCCATAGTTAGTTACGTTATGAACGCACATAAAAGTTCAGAGTATTATCCATGCAGCATATATGTTGCAAACATACAACCGTAGAAGTTTCCGGTATAAGTTAAAAGAAATAATTGAGCCCAAGTCATAGACAAAAGATTGAATTGTTAGGAGATAGTATCATGGATATTCCATAGCATCCATGAAGGGCTAAAGTAATAACTAATACTATCAGCCGCATATCGGAATATAGCTTAAGCTATATAAAGGTTGATCAGAGGGAAGAGGAAACTAAAAGAATTATATCAACCAAGTAAATCAGGAGTCTGATTATTGGACCAAGAAAATTATAGACCTCGTGATTGAGAATATTGCAGGATCACTCTTAAATATTAGAGGTACAAAAGAGATAGTACAATAGACATATTCTATAACGGCTCTACGATAAAGCCAGTTAGCAGAATACCAGCCTCATGAGAAGTCAGTATGAAGCTCCCACCGGATTGTGTATGCACCAGAGGTGCAAATATTATAATAGAGCTTCAAGTTGTGGATGTGAATTATACCTATGTGGAAGGGAGGTCATGAAAGAGCTAGAAGATGTGATGTAAGATTTTAAGGTAAATAAGGTAAAAGTGAACAAAGTACGAGATACTCACATGCGAAAGTTTGTGAATAGTCGACACTTCAGATAAAAGGTTAGAAGCGCTGGGATTCAGTATCCAGGAATGATCAGTGGCATATCTTCCAACCTATGGTTTCTAAATATCGAGAGGTCTAGCTAAAAGAGTAAAGAAGAGTTAGAGACGATGTGATGTCTCGCTTGAAGTTTCAGAGTGATACAAGGAAATCTATGATGCAAGCAAGTTGAAAGGTTACGAGTAATATAAATAGATATGTGTAGGTCGCAAGCTAAAGTATGGTAGAGAGACATGGTCTTAGGAAGACATGAGTAAGGATAAGGAAAGGCAAGTGAGAGGGTGACGAGAATGGATAAGTCCTCGGGATTAAGCCTATGAAAAGAAGAGAGCTGATGGTTTGCCTAAGTTATAGAAAGCTCAGTATAGCCTTAATGAACTCAAAGGAGTCTAAGGCTAGTAACATTTAGATGAGATGGAATGTTGCCCTAGTAGTAAAATGAGGGTGTAATTGCGATAGATAAAGGATGACATTTGGGCCTTCGATTGAGTAATGATTTGATTTCATGAATTATACATGATTAAAATACCCACATAAAGTGAATCACATTGGGATGCCATGAAATACGGTTATGAAAGCATGGTATCGCCCCAGGTGGATCACTATGATCATTTCAGATGTTCCCCGATGAGATGTGAGCCTTGGGGATTACATAAAAGGTCAAGTTATCAATGGTAGATTACAGATCAATATTGAGGTGAATCAACAATGGACGGATAAAAGTTACAAAGTATGAGGTGAGAATAGGCCATCACTCTTAAGATGAACAGCGACAAAGAAGCATTAAAGGACTTAGATTTATACATATAGGATAAGCAAAGAAAATAACCTGGAGTTTGGTAGCAGACCTCAGTAACGATAAATCGAAGTAAGATTTATGGTACAGTATGACCTACTAGATGTAGTAAAGTCGTACTGATGAATAACTAGGTCTATGAAATAAGATATAGCAATATTCGTAAGTTCAACAAAGTACCGAACAGAGAACTTCAATGTACTTATAGATGCCTAGAGGGACATCTTATCAAGCTTTGTATATGTTTACAAAGTGAGGCCTAGAGATTGGCTAAAAGCTGGAGGAAAAAGGAGAGAAGAGTCGCATAGGCACATTTACAAGGTCGGAATCGTACATGCTACATGATAAAAGGTAACAACAGTTACGAGATTAAAAGGATTCCGACCACAAGTCATGGTATGAGTAAGAGGCCTAAAGGGGGGAATGCCATGGCCCTTGGATTTATTCACATAACAGTGGCCTAGATGGAAAGAATAGTACTAAAGCATTCACCAGAACTATAGGTTATGATAATGATAAGTGTATCAGTCAACATTTGAGGACGAATATTCCAAAGGGGGGAATGATGTTACATCCCGTATTTTTGTACGTTAAAGTTTCGTTGTAAGTTCGGGAATGAGATTATTTTGCGATTATAAGCATTATGATATTTCAAACAAGTTATGAGTAAATTCGTGAAGGTGAGAGGGTAAGCAAATTGAAGAAAATGAATTTCGTTGAAGTTTGACATTTTGAGATAAAATACGGTCCAAGCTACAATACCCCATATTTATGGACTAGTGCCATACAGGGTACCACATGACCATGATAGTAGGGTGTATAAAGTATGTTAAAAGTGAGTAGTATTTTAAGTAATTTGAGATAATTGGTTAATTATTAATTTAAGTGGATAAGTGTAAGAATTGTCTTGTCCACGTGGGACCATGACAACTAAAGCGATGTAGGACTAATATGTATGCTACGTTGGTATCACACTTTGGGACAAGAAGGCTTGCTAAGCATTAAAGTTATAAGTGGGGCCTACTAACCAACACTTTTAAAGAATTCATTTAAAACTCCAAGTCTTTGGATAAAGTTTAAGGAACTTTAACGTGGCAACTTCAATTTGATGACTCTTAAGTCACTTTGAAAGGTGGAACATTTATATATATTATGTGACAAAAGTCTTGAAAGGTGGGTCCCACACCACCAAGACATTAAAATCCATTCTCTAATTCACTTAAAGTGACGTGGATATCTCTTTAACCTCTCTAATTCACTTCAGCAAATTCAAAACAAAAATTTGCATACTAGCATCCTCAGTAACGTGACATTTAGCTACAACAAGAATTCAAGGAAGAATTCAAGAATTCAAGCAAAAAAAAAAGGTACGACTATATTAATTTTCCATTCTTGTAGAGAACAACATCCTATTCTTTATTAGTAACATTGTTCATAAATTTTAAAGAGGGATGCTAAGATTTGCAAAGTGACGATCGAGCTTAATCAATTCACTAAAAACTTCGAAGTGTGAGATTTGCGATTTTAAGGGAGTACGGTGCAATCTTTATCAAAGAATATCATACGGATTTTTTCCTACTTCGATCCGCGGTTATGCGTTGTCGCAATTGACGTGTGTTAGAGGGATTGTCAAGAGAATCGGCTTAGGTATGTTAAGGATATCTTTTCTTTCTTTTTGGCATGATCCAAATGATACAAACGAAATGAGAAAAATATGCAACTTTCATAAATGACTCTATTCATAAAAATACTAGGGGTGTCTATATTCTTTATTCCCCATGTGAATTATTATTATATCCTCTGTTCATGGGTCTAAGAAATATACGCATTTGATAAAGTTGTCCGAAAGGCATATTGATTTTATGATATTCGAGAAATCTTATCAACGTATTTCTTAAGCATTTCATGCATTTATACATGTACGTTGACCCATGACCAGAAGGCGTTATATATGCGTATATTATATGTATATGGGATATGGGAAAAGTTATGACGTTATATACGCACCACCACCTGATCAGCTGGTATACGTTGATGATTTTGCCCACAGTGGCCGAGATGATATGATGGGATGCCCTCAGAGGCTTGATGATGTTATGAATACATATACCTATGCATGATATGACATTTATACGCATATGCATGGCATTATAATATTAATGATTCACAGAGTTATTCGGACATACATGTCGAGTCTTTTACTCCATGTTTTTGTCATGTCTATTGTTTAGTGATTTTTATTCCTTACATACTCGGTACATTATTTGTACTGACGTCCCTTTTCCCTAGGGACGCTGCGTTTTATGCCCGCAGGTCCCGAGAGACAGGTCGAGAGTCTTCCAAGTAGGCTATCAGCTCAGCGGAAGATGTTGGTGCGCTCCATTTGCTCCCTAGTTGCTATTAGTCAGTATGATTAGGACACGTGTTGATTGGTATGGTGGGGCTCTGTCCCAACCTTTATGACATTTATGTATCCTTAGAGTCTTATAGACATATGTCGTGTATGTGAAAGATTGTACGGTCTTGTCAGCCTATGTTCAGTGTAAATTTGGTCTTATAGGCCCTATGTCACATGTATAAGTTTTTATATCAGATTGGGACGTCTTATATTGAGTATTCCCTTATGTTTATTCTGGTTAACCCATGGCGATCCGTTTGGCCCATTTTCCAATGACAATACGATAAGAATGATATGTAACGTTGGTACTCAGTTGAGTAAGGTATCGGGTGCCCGTCACGGCTCATCGGTTTGGGTCGTGACACTTCGTGGCCAACTTTATGCCGACCTTAATACCTGAAGTCGAAAAGGAATTGTTGTTAACCTCGAGGAATTCCTCGGGAATTTGGACCCTCTTTACGGACGATAACTCGAACGTAAAGGGGTCCGAACTCGGCATCGTGTTGAATCTGCCTACGGGTAACATAGTTAGGCAGTCTATTAGAACTGTGAAATTGACTAATAACGAGGCCGAATATAAGTCCATGATTGCATGTCTCAAATTGGCTAAAAACCTTGGGTCCGAGGTGGTCGAAGCTAAGTGTGATTCCCTTCTTATGGTAAATCAAGTCAATGGGACATTCGAAGTAAAAGAGGAACGAATGCGAAGGTATTTAGACAAATTGCAGGTGACACTGCATCAATTCAAGGAATGAACCTACAACACGAGCCCCGAGATCAAAATAGCGAGGCCGATACTCTAACTAACTTGGGGTCATCGGTTGATGACGATGAATTCAGCTCAGGAATAGTCGTACATCTCATGAAATTGGTAGTGGAAGAAGGCCATGCAGAAATAATCTCAACAAGTTTAACTTGGGATTGGAGAAACAAATACATAGACTATTTGAAGACTGGGAAGTTTCCCTCGGATCCTAAAGAATCGAGAGCTCTACGCACGAAGGCAGCCAAGTTCAATCTGTTTAAAGGGACTCTGTTTAGAAAAACATTCGACGGGCCGCTCACCATATGCTTGGGGCCAGGAGATACCGAATATGTCTTGAGAGAATTCCTCGAAGGCACCTGCGAAAACCATTTGGGGTCGGAATCTTTGGTTCGGAAGATAATCGGGGCCGGCTATTACTGGATTGACATGGAGAAAGATTCAAAGGACTTTATACGAAGATGCGACGACTGTCAAAGATGCGCACCGATGATCCATCAGCCTGGAGAGCTACTCCATTCGGTCTTGTCCCCATGGCCATTTAGGAAATGGGGAATGGACATCGTCGGTCCCCAGCCGTGGACACCTGGTAAGGCTCAATTCATATTGTTTAGGACCGATTATATTTCTAAATGGATCGAAGCTCAGGCGTTCGAGAAAGTCCAGGAAAAAGAAGTCATTGACTTCATTTGGGACCATATGCCCGTTCGGGATACCGGCCGAGATCGTGTGTGATAATGGGAAGCAATTCATCGGCATCAAGGTAAAAAAGTTTTTTGAAGACCACAAGATTAAAAAGATACTATCCACACCCTATCACCCTAGTGGGAATGGACAAGCAGAATCTACAAACAAGATCATACTCCAAAACTTGAAAAAGAGGTTGACCGATGCCAAAGGGAAATTGAAGGAAATTCCATCCGAAGTCTAGTGGGCATACCGTACAAATTCGAAGTCTAGTACCGGGGCCACCCCGTTTTCATTGGTCTACGGTGCTGAAGTATTAATACCGGTCAAAGTGGGAGAACCGAGCCTTAGGTTCGATATGCGACCGAAGAATCAAACGGTGAGGCTACAACCGAAGATCCAACCTCCGACACTTCAAGATCGGGGACTTGGTGTTAAGAAAAGTAACACTGCCCCGAAACCCGAACGAGGGAAAGTTGGGACCCAATTAGGAAGGACCATATCGAGTAGTCGGAATTACCTGCAAAGGCTCGTACAAACTCAAAGCGGGAAATGATGCACAACTACCGAACAACTAGAACGTGACGCACTTAAAGCGGTACTACTTCTAAGGTACGATCTCATTTACTTTTTAATAATATTATGAATTGAACTAACTCTTGCAGGCAACGGCTAAGGAAGAATGTGACTATTAGGTTTGAAATCACACGTTGCACTCATTTTCCCTTGAATCGGTTTTCTCCCAAAATGGCTTTTTCGGCAAGGTTTTTAACGAGGCAATAGTAAATCATGCTAACTTAGATTCGAAGGTCGGTCTTAAATCAGAGTCAATGGGCGCATCAACAGTATCCAAGACCTCTCAAGATCGACCTCGAACATTGGGGCCCATCACCCTCGGGTTAAGGTTCTTGGCAAGGAAAGAAGGAAACTTTATACTTGAATAGCTTAGGCTCGGTGGTTAGGATTTATTGTAAAGTGTAAATGGTCAAATAAACCGTTCCCGCATAGGCCACCTTAGCCATGATACAAGATTTTACACGTTTTTGATCATGTACTTTACACACGTAAATGAAAGAAAGTTTCATCCTTGTTATTACGCATTTTTGCCTCTTAACACATAAATCCTAAGGGCCCACGGGCTACCTCTATTCGGGGACTATCGAGCCCATGGTCTACCCCTATCCCTTACTCGGGGACTATTGAGACCAAGGGCCACCCTTATCCCCTCCTCGGGAACTATCGAGCCCAAAGGCTACCCCTACTCGGCGACTGTCATCCGAAAAACGTTCGGTCAACTCGAGCTACCAAATCCCGGAGGCACAAACCTATTAGGTAGTGCCTAAACACAAAAGGTTACTTCCACCCTATAAAATGGCTCGGAGATATCAGAAGCTCGTCATAACGTAAGGCCTTTATAAAATTCAAAGCATGCTAAAAGGTTGCCCTCGGCAAATCGCCTAAAATCACTTAAGCATCTTTGGAAAACTTTCAGTCATTCCGAGTTTTCAAAGCCTCGAGCAAATAAAGTTGCATCGAAGTTAGGCTCTGTTCGGACCTCCGAAAAACGAACGACTTATTACTACATTTGATTCTATGCTAAGGCATTAGAAATATTTGCAAGAATAAAAATTATTAAAAGATGCTAAAATAGTAGAGACGCGAAATTGCTAGAAAGGAAAATTTTATATATTCTGTAATGTATTTACAAAGTCCCAACAAAAACGGCCTCAAAATAAACAAAAAATATACACAAGACAAAACTAAAAATGTTCTAAGGCATTTATGCCTGTTCTTCGCCAGAACTGTCGGAACCTTCGGCACCTTCAGGCTCGGAAAGTTTCTTTGCCTCGGCCTCATGATTTAATGCTTCCTCGATCTCGGCCGACAGATCAAAGCCTCAGACGTGAATTTCTTCGAGGGTCAAAGCCTTAGGCGGGCCTCAACTGCTTCGTCATCGCCCTTATATTGGGCCACCATCTCCTCAGCATCAACAGAGGTTGTCTCCATCTTGGACTTCATTTCCTCGTGCTCTCTACCGAGGGCGTCCCGCTCTATGACAACCAAGATCAATTGTTCTCGAAGATCATCATTCAGCTGAGCCCGCTTATCAGCTTTCTCCTTCTCCACCCGAAGTTGAACCTCTACCGATGTTAGCTTTGCCCTGGTGGTTTTCTTTTCTGAAGCCAGCAGATCCATCTTGCTCTTCAACCCATCGGCTATGGCTTGGATCTCGTTTATCTCCTTTCGGAGTTGGTCGACCTGGTCGATCTTTTGTTTGACTTGCGAGGTTTTGTTATTAGCCACTATGACTAGTTTCTCGTTTCTAACTTCAAATATGTTTACCTTTTCGACCAAGTCGGCATGTTCCCTCCTCAGGGACGATGCTTCTTTCTGAGCCCTATCCAGATCGACCAGAAGGTCCTTGATGGTCATGTCTTGTTGCTCACTGAGGAACTTGTACATATCCTTCTTACAAGCCTGGTCCTTGTGCTCGAGCTCGAGTTGATTGACCTCGACACAGTACCAGAGAAAGCTCTTGTGGTGAAGTACCGAGGCCTGCAAAACAATGAAGGTCATGAGAAATATCAAAACGTAAGTAAACTACAAGAAGACGTAATGATGCCTTACCCGGTTCAGCGCCTGCTGCGCCTCATTGAAAAGACACGGCATGTCCACTTCATTTATTTTGGCCTGGTCCTCCTCGGTCACCAGGCATCGGAGGTAACTAGCTATGCCCACGGGAGCAGATAGAACCCGGGCATCCTACGGGACAGTCAGAATAAGAGATCTCTTGCGACTAGAGTCCACACTCGGAGCAGGAAACTAATTAATCAATTTTGGGCTCGAACTCGGCCCGCCAGCTTCCGAAGATATATCTTTCTTCGGGACTTCCAGGTCACTAGCCCGGAAAAATCTTCCAAAGTGGATGAGTCCACACCATTGAAGAAAGAATGAAGGGGATCATCTGCTCCATGAACCCCTTCATTGGACTCCTCTTTTCCTGCTTGGGCCTCCTCAAGCATGGACTCGGTGTAGGAGGGCATCTCCACAATGTCTATTACACCAGGCGCTTCCTTTGGAACGGATCCGGCGTCCCGGGAGGTCCCACCCCCGTATCCATATCGGCCTCACGAATCTCACTCTCAGTTGCCGCCTGCTCCCCGAGAAGGGTCGATCCATTTGCGATAAAAATGTCGTCTTCTTCCGACTCATCCCTGAGCCGGAGAAGCGAGTCGGAATCTAGCACCCGGGAGATGGTACTCTTCTTGGGCTTACTATCCACACTCTTGTTTGGCTTCACTTCGGGACCCGGGGATCCCGGAGTTTTTCTTTTCCTCTTTTTATTTTTTCCCTTCGGCAGCCCCGGTCTGTCTCTTAATGGAGGGATCAACGGACAAGGATACGTTCTTGTCCCTTTCCAAAGGCCTAAGCTCAGTGGTCTTAGGCAAACCTATAAAATAAAGAATAAAGGTCAGTATAGTGTGAGTTAAGAACACGGTGATAACTATTCGATGGAGAATCTTACCATCAGACGGGCCTCCCATCGACCCTTCGAAAACGTGCACCATGAGCGCTCGAAGTATGACATCTATTTGCAGATGCCTTCGATCCACTACTTGAGCCCGGGGACCGTATTTGGAACCCGGGCAACAACTGCACAACCACAAATACGAATGATGAGAAAGGAAATGAAAAACAATTAACACTTAAGGAAAGGTTGCACTTACGAGATGCATTCCACTTCTCGGGGAATGGCATGAACTCGGGAGGGATCAAGTCTTCAGTCATCACCCAAAAGAAATGCCCATGCCAGCATCGGTCTCGATATTCGTCAATACACGAGAAAGGGGCCTTGCTGGCCCGTGAGCTTGATTAGTTCTCCTCGAATAATTCGGGGACTGTATAGACGGAGAAGGTGGTCGATGGTGAACCGATGAGACTTGGTGTTATCATAAAATAACGGAGGAGGATCACGATCCTCCATAAAGACGGGTGGATTTGCCCAAGGCACGCCTCGTATCTCTTGCAAAAATCCAAAACAACTAGGTCTATTACGTCCATGCCTTCCCATTTACAGTCATCTCGGACCACGGGAAGGACGTTATCGGTAACAAAGCATATATACCTCGATGCTCCCTCACCCCGTCCTGTTTAGATGAGGGTTTCTCGACCTTGAAGTCGTCCGCAATTGAACAACCCCCGGGAATAAAAATTTTCAAGGGGGGCTCCGGGGCCGGTTCGGTGGCAGCCACTTCGGGAACAGTCATCTAGAGAACAACTATTTCGGGAGTGACTATCTCAATACCGGCAGCCGGTTAGGAAGATGAAGAGGCAGCCTGCTGAGGAACTGGCTTGGAAGTTTTGGCCATTACTATCTGAGAAAGTTTGAAGATTTAAAGAAAAAGTATGGAGATTTGAAGAAGCAAGTTTAAAGGCTGAAGAAAAGGGTATGAAGAATTGAAGAAAATCTGGGTAAGAACCTAAGAACAATTCTAAAGATTTGTAGATCAAAGGGGAAGATATGAAAGTTTGAAAGAAGTTGATGATAGCTGGAAAATTCGCATTCGAAGATAACTAGCCGGTGGTTGACACGTGTTCGAAGCAAGAACTACACGAGAGATGGGACGTTCCGACTTCTTCAATGTTTCGGTCGCGACGTATGAAGGAAGGAACCGGGGTTCATCTATCATTTCTCATCATTTCGGCAAACCTACTATTTGAAAAATGAGGGGACTATCTGTATACGGGTAAAACTGGGGCTAGCGAGTAACCCGATTTCCCGGTGGAGGAAATAAAGCAATGACATAACTACTCGGAATCGAGAACAAAGCTAGGAACCTATCGCACTAAGGCCTGGACGAAGCACTCACCACTGGGGACATCAAGACAATGCCCCCGAATCCGGTTCGGGCTCCAAGACCTCAGAAGGCACAATCAAATGGTTGCACACGACTAACAAGAGGCAGTGATATCCACACCCAACCGAATCTCATAATGTGGATCTCGGTCCGTATCAAGAGTTGATCAGTGATTAGCGAAAAAATTTTTTTTTACCTTTCTTAGAGTTGTACTTAGGTTAAAACTCCCCTACTATATAAAAGGAGAAGTTTATTGTTCAATAGACACATTGTAACACGCATATCATGGCAATATAAACTTGTTTTCGCTGTTTCTAAGCTATTCAAAGGTTCTTATTCTTGTTCATTGCTTTTCATATATATTTTGGCTACAAATCGAAGGCAGATTAATCGTTAAGCCCACAATCGAGCCCGGATTCAATACTACTGCTGGTTTGGCTATTTATCTATCTTTCATTTACGTATCTAACATATTATTCACTTGTATCGTATTAATCCACATATCCTTAAAACCACGTATAAATTCAATTGTTATCCATTTTAAGGGTAAATAGTTTGGTGCCCAAGGCACACCTTGTATCTCTTGCAAAAATCTAAAACAACTAGGTCTATTGGGCCCAGTGTGAAGGGGTATGTGTAAACACTTAATTACCCCTCCATGTGGATAGTAATAGCGTCCTCGGGCCCAGTACTACTACGTCCTTGCCTTCCCATTTTCAGTCCTCTCGGACCACAGGAAGGTTGTCTTCTGTAACGGAACATATATACCACAATGCTCCTTCACCTCGGTCCTGTTTGGATGAGGGTTGTTTGACCTTGAAGTCGTCCGCAATTGAACAGCCCTCGGGAATAAACATTTTCAAGGGGGATCCCGGGCCGGTTCGGTGGAATCCACTTCGGGAGCAACCATCTCGAGGACAACTATTTTGGGAGCGGCTGCCTCAGTACCGGCGGCCGGTTGGGAAGATGAAGAGGCAGCCTGCTGAGGAATTGACTTGGAAGTTTTGGCCATTACTATTTGAGAAGTTTGAAGATTTAAAGAAAAAGTATGGAGATTTGAAGAAACAAGTTTAAAGGCTGAAGGAAAAAGTATGAAGACTTGAAGACTTGAAGAAAATCTGGGTAAGAACCTAAGAACAATTCTGAAGATTTGAAGATCAAAAGGGAAGATATGAAAATTTGAAAGAAGTTGATGATAACTGGGAAATTAAGGTAGAAGCTTGATCGAAAAGTGAAAAAAGAACAGAAGATAAAAGCTTTTATAAGTGAAGTACGTGGCGCTTCGCATTCGAAGACAACTAGCCGGTGGTTGACATGTGTCCGAAGTCAGAACGACACGATTGATGAGATGTTTCGACTTCTTCGACGTTTCAGTCGTGACATATGAAGGAAGGAACCGGGGTTCATCTATCGTTTCTCATCGTTTTGGCAAACCTACTCTCTGAAAAATGAGGGGACTATCTGTATACGGGTAAAACTGGGGCTAGAAAGCACCCTGATTTCCCGATGGAGGAAACGAAGCAATGACATAACTACTCAGAATTGAGATCGAAGCCACGAACCTCTCGTACTAAGGCCTGAACGAAGCACTCACCACCGGGGCCATCGAGACAACGCCCCCCGAATCCGGTTTGTGCTCCAAGACCCCAGAAGGCATAATCAAACGGTTGCACACGACTAATGAGGGGCCGTGATATCCGTGCCCAACTGGATATCACAGCGTGAATCTCGGCCCGTATCAGCAGCTGATCAATGATTAATGAAAAAGAAGATTTTTACCTTTCTTAGAGTTGTACTTAGGGTAAAACTCCCCTAATGTATAAAGGGGAAGTTTATTGTTCAATAGACACACTCTAACACGCATATCAAGGCAATATAAACTTTTTTCCTCTGTTTCTAAGCTATTCAAAGGTTCTTATTCTTGTTCATAGCTTTTCATATATATATATATATATATATATATATATATATATATATATATATATATGGCTACGAATCGAAGGTAGATTAATCGTTAAGCTCACAACCGAGCCCGGATTCAATATTACTGCTGGTTTGGCTATTTATTCTATCTTTCATTTGCTTATCTAACATTATTGATCACTTGTATCAGATTAATCCACGTATCCTTAAAATCGCGTATAAATTCAATTGTTATCTATTTTAAGGGTAAACAAATTTCTTAAAAATAAAAAATATTAAGTCATATTTACAGAATAATCATTAGTCATTTAACTAAATTAAATTTTTGACCATGCAAGATAATATTGTATCAATGGTAAGACGATTTTTTTCAACAAGTTAGAAGATAATTCACAACCCAATTCCAATTTTGGAGTGGTTAAAATTGGTGTAAGTTATTCAGACGAAAATCAGAGTCTGGAGCCAAGTGTTTAAGCTTTTGGTATGATTAAGCACGAATACCCTTAGAGAAATGTCGTTCGACTTTTTTGCCCTTTGAAAATAGAGTTTATATTGGACAAAACAGTCATAGCCATTTAATTAATTCATAATATTTAGACCTTTAAAATCAATTAGAAGTTTTGCCACTAAAGTTTCCTTATTTGAACTACTATGTAGTAACTCCAAATATTTAGAACTTTAAATCAATAAATTTTTTACCTTATATAAATTTTTTGTGTTAAACTTTATGTATTGTCCCGTGAAACTATTACAAAATTTTGGGCTGTTATTGCAAAGCATGTCTACAATTCATAAGCGGGAAATTAGATGCCTCGCCTATTCAAATATTGTGTTTGGACAAAATTGTGGCTTTTAGTTCAACTTTTCCAAAAAAAGGAATGCAAAAATTCTTAAGCACAATACACATGTAAAGAATACAATATATATGTAGAAATTTGCAAAAGGCTTAAAGATACTTGCATAGTCAAAAGTCTCCTGTTCTAACCTTTTTTTCTCTCCATAACTTCACTTAAGCATTACTTTAAAGTTTAACAGTATAAAGAAAAATATTTTTTCATTTTGAATTTCGAAATTAGTATATTGTGTTAATAATAAGTGAAAAACAAGAAAAATATTTTCTTTCGGGACTTCACTATATATAGAGAGAGAGACTTGGAATAAAAGTTAGGAGAAAGAAAATAAAAGAAAATAGTTAAAACCTACTATAGCACAGATGTTCAAAAGAATATTGAGAAAATGGTTGGTGTAAAAACTTGAAGAGAAATTATTAATTAATATGAACAAATCCACTTTCATGTCTAAATTGATAAAGAGCAAATCAATTTATATTAGCTAACTCACTTCCCTTTTATTATTGATACGCAATTAATACTGAGAAAATAGAAAACAAAAATCAATAATACTTGGTTTTAAAATAATTTTTTTTTATTTTCAATTATAGCATGGAAATGCTCAAAGGTAAAGAAAAATCTTCGAAAGAAGAACACTTTTGTCATTTGGATTATTTTATCCAAGTTTATAATCCATCATTATATTGTTATATCATATTCATTGAGGTTTAAAATATAATTCTATGATTATTCTAACAAATGATACATGCATATTAACTATAGTGATAACAAAATAAAGTATAACACAATACAACTTTTAAAAAGGTTATTTTCCTAATCCTTTTAACCAAACGTACCCCTTAGGGTTATGCTGATCTCAGAGTTCTGATACAATACTTCTTCCTACATTTCTACTCTTTCTTACAACAAACAGATCTATATATCTACAAGCCAATAGTTGCATGATCTTCTAGCTAATGACTTCTTAAAACCTTTTTTTCTCTCTCTAAAACGCACATAACGACTATTTTCTAATCGCGAGTTTCCTACACGCTCTAGTCAATGGACTCGTCGGACGGTGCCGCTCCGGCACGTTTGGAAGGTCAAACTGCTCTAAACCCAATGGCGAACCAGCCTACTGAACTTACAGATGGAAAGTTGTCTTATGCTACAAAAGTCATCACATCCTAGAATGTGCCGATTCCCCCAAATCGCCACGATAGAGAATCAATTGTTGCTACCCACACCACTCACAATGGGATGCCGGCGGTGTTTTTCAAGGCATCGGATTACTACGACATTATGGCAGAAGAATGAAAACTTACCATTGTTGGGCGATTTCTCAAGCCACGACCCCAAATTGACAAAATTAGGTCAAAATTCAAGGAGTTGATTTAAATTAAGGGATCAACAAAAATTGGGGTTTACGATAACTATAATATTTTTCTGGACTTCACCAACGAAGAATACTTCAATACCGTTTGGTTTAGAAGGGTCGTTGAAATTGAAGGCCAACATATGTGGCTGCAAAAATGGTCCCTTAATTTCAAACCTGAAAAAAACCTGCCTATTGCTCCGGTATGGGTCCTTCTTCCTGGACTTCCTTTCCATATGCACACCTGGAATTATGTTAAACAAGTTGTGAGTTCAATTGGTATACCTCTTGAGATGGAATTGGCTACCATAGGTAGGACTAGGCCAACAATGATAAAGGTTAGAGTTGAAATCGACTTTCTAAAAGACCAACTAGACTCTATTTATGTGGGGCAAATATTCGAGAATGCTCCTGAAAAGATTTTGTGCAAAAATTGGAAGTTGAAGGTGTTCCAAAATACTACAAGTTTTGTAGAAAGTTGGGGCATAATATGATCAATTGTAGAGCTTTAGAAAGGAAGAAAGCTGATGAAGCTAGAGAATTGGAAGTACAAAAAGCTATGGAAAATCAGAATGGAGAGGCAAAGAGCAATGAAAAAGTGAACAAGCTTGATGTATTTGAAAATGATATTGCTAAAGATAATCCTCAAACTAGTGCAGATACGGCAAAGAGCCAGTCGTGCCAAAAGAATGATGTTGAGCTGGAGAATGCCATTCAAGGGCCATCAAACAATATCAAAGATAGAACCAACAGAAAGGTCAAGAAGCGCAAGCAGAAGAAACTTCCTAAGAAGAAGGCTAAAGTTATTTTCAAGCCTATGTTTAATCCTTCAGAAATCACAAACAAGGGCAAGAAGAGAAACAAAGAGATAGCAATGGCTCTACAAAAATTGGATCAGGGAAGTAAACATGTTGATAACAAGGATAAACAGAGTCAACAGAGCTACAATAGTGAGGGGGAAGTTCAAAGCCATGATAACTTAGCCAGAAAGCAAAGCAATAATGTAGGCAATCGAACTCTAAATCATAGTGAAGCCAAAGAAGATTGTCATGAATCTATACAAGAAAATAGAGATCAAAAGGAAAATGGTGATCAAGAGAAAAGACAAGCAGGAAAGAAAGATCATACATGGAAAGACTATGTCAATGAATCAACTAGCATACCATCTGAGATTAGAAATCTCCCTGGGATTAATATGGTAGTCGATCTCAATGTTGAATCTAATTTGAAACAGGAAAAGCATGTCACAAGCTAACAAATTGAAGTGACCTCCCCTAATAGGGTGACTGTCATGATTCTGGATGACCAATTGCAAACAGAATTGAAAGATGGTTCTTTCCAGATCATAGAAGGCAAAGAAAAGAGGAAAAAAACAAAAGCAAAGATACTATACCTCCTAAAGGAGGAATCTCATTCTAATTATCTGATTTTTCCATGATAAGTGCTATATTTTGGAATACTGGATGAGTCAATACCAAAAACGCCTTACCAAGGCTAAAAAAACTGATTACCATCTATAAGGTGAAACTTGTTGCTATTTTGGAACCTTTTGCCAGCATCAATCAAATTGAGATGTGCAGGAGATTCCTTGGCTATCAACACTGTATTTTCAACACTAATGGACAGATTTGGATCATGTGGTCAGGTAACAACATGACCACTGTTTTGAACAACAATGATTAGTAAATCACTATCAAATTGCATTCTGGGGCTGCTAATAGTGATATCTATCTCACAGCAGTGTATGCTAAATGCACTCCAAAAGAAAGGAGAGATCTATGGAGTAGTTTAGAGAGTACACATCTCCAGGTGAATAGTCCATGGTGCATTGGGGGTGGTTTCAATGTCATTCTAGATCCCGATAAGAAGAAAGGTGGCAGACCACATAGAATGAACAAAAGTCTTGAATTCAATACTTGTATGGATAACTGTGGTGTGATATATTTGGGTTTTGTTGGGCCAACGTATACATGGTGTATCAATTGGGAACATAGAAGAAGAATCTAGAATAGGCTCGACAAAGTGTTTATTAATAATCAATGGCCTCAGAGTTTTCAAAACAATATAGTCAATCATTTGGCTAGAACTGGGTCTGATCATAGGCCTCTACTTATTCACTGTCATGATCTAAATCAACAAGGGATTAAATCTTTTAAGTTTCTTGATTTTTGGACTAACCAACCATATTTTTTGCAGGTAGTAGAAGAAGTATGGAGTAATCAAGTTCATGGTAACCCTTTGTGGAGGTTACAACAAAAGCTTAAAATGCTGAGTAGAAGACCGACTCAATGGTCTAAAGAAGACATTGGCAATGTCTTTGAACAAGTCCAGTTTTGGAAAAATAAAATGCAAGATCTCGAGCAAATTGATCTCAATAACAGTAATGATCATTCTAGAGCTTAATTAAATAGAGGTTAAGCAGAATACATTAGATGGATGGGGATGCATGATGCCATTCTCAAGCAGAAAGCTAAGGTGAATTGGTTTGAAGAAGGTGACTCTAATACTAAATATTTTCATAGCACCATCAGAGATAAAAGAAGAAGACTGCAGCTTCATAGAATTAAGGACCATAGAGGTCGGTGGATTAAAAGAGATGCTAACATTGGCAAAGCAGTTGTTCATCATTTTCAACAGTTTTTCAATATCAAACACCATTTCAGGGATCGAGATATCATCAATTGTATTTCTCGGTGCATTAATGCTGAAGATAATGAAATTCTTATAGCCATTCCTGTCATTGAAGAGATTAAAGATGTTGTATTCAGTATGAGTCCTACTAGTTCAGTTGGGCCGGATAGTTACAATGGGAAATTCTTTCAAACATGCTAGGATATCATTAAGGATGACATTGCAGAATTTGTTCAGGACGTTTTCAATGGTAGGAGACTTACTAAGTTCTTCTCACATACCTGTCTTGCTCTTATACCTAAAGTGGACTCTTCTAGTAGTTTATCGGACCTGAGACCTATTATTTTGAGTAACTTTACGGCCAAGATTATTTCCAAAATCCTATCTAGAATGAATCCTATTTTAGGGAAGCCCATCTCTGAGAATCAGAGTGGTTTTATCAAAGGAAAACTAATCACTGAAAACATCCTCCTAGCACACGAGATTGCTCAAGGCGTGAACAAGAAGAACATAGGAGGCGATGTAATTATAAAGCTTGAGATGGCGAAAGCCTATGAGAGAACTTCATGGACCTTCGTGATGGCAGTAATGAGGAAGATTGGCTTCTCTGAAAATTGGATTGATCTTATCTAAGGGCTTCTTCAGGGAGTCTGGTACTCCATCATTATTAATGGGGCAAGAACTAGTTTCTTCACATCTTCACAGGGCCTCAAACAAGGAGATCCTTTATCTCCTTCTTTGTTCATTATTGGAGCTGAGGTTCTTTCCAGATCTCTCAATGAGTTGAATGATTTTATTAGCTTTACTCCTTTCAATATGGATCACAGGGGGTCAATCATTAACTACTTAGCTTATGCAGATGATATTGTTATCTTCTGTGGAGGTAATAATATCACTATTAGGCTCATCAAGAAGGTTATTGACAGATATGAAAAGGCATCTAGCCAGAAAGTTAACAATGACAAGAGTTATCACAACTCCTCATACTTGTGCCAGCAGAATCAACAGAATTAGAAATGCCACTGGTTTTATGGATAAGTCTTTCCCATTTATTTATTTATTTGGGATGCCCTATTTATTATGGGAGAAAGACTAGTAGTCTCTTTGATGGAATGCTCTCTAAAATTATCAAAAAGCTCAATAAATGGCAGGGCAATATAATGTCTCCCGGGGAGAGAATGATCTTGATTAAACATGTCCATCAGTCTCTTCCCAATTATATGCTGTCTGCTATGAACCCTCCTAAAGGAATTACTAAGCTCATAGAGAAACACTTTGCTAATTGTTTTGGGGGGTCTAACGAAGGTAAACATAAATATTATTGGACTTTATGGAACAATCTTTGTCTCCCTAAAGATGAAGGTGGAGCTGATGTCAGGAAAATGGAGGATATCATCGACACTCTTAGCATCAAAAGATGGTGGAGATTCAGAACTCATCCTTCTCTTTGGGCCACTTTTCTCAGGAATAAATACTGTAAAAGAGCTCATTCGGTGAGCAAAAGATTCAGTCCTGTTGATTCTCATATATGGAAGAATATGTTGAGGATCAGATTTAAAGTGGAGCATAATATTAGATGGGAAGTTCAAAAAGGTAATTGTCGTTTCTGATGGGATAACTGGATTGGTAAAGGTGCTTTAGCCAATCACTTACAAGGTGGTGGTAGGTCTGCTAAAATGCAGGTGAAACAGTTTATGCATAATGAAGGATGGAATATCGACAAGCTTAATGAAGTTCTCCCTGGTCATCTTACTGACTTCATATCTCAATTGAAAATTAGTGATCCAAATGAAGAAGACTTTCCTGTTTGGAATATTTCTGATAATGGGCATTTCTCTTCTACTTATGCTTGGCAATCTATTAGATTTAAAAAGCAAAAAAATAATTTTATAAACAAAATCTGGCATAGCTCTATCCCTTTTAAAATCTCTTTTATCACTTAGAGACTTTTTAAAAATAGATTTCCTTTTGATGATGTTATAGGCAGACTTGGCACTAATATCATTTCTAGATGTTCCTGTTGTCTTTCTGCGCATGTAGAGACAATGCAACATGTTTTTAACAATAGCGATGTAGCCAACTTCATTTGAAATTCCATTGGAAATGCACTTGGAATCAAGCACCAATAAGAACCTGTAATTGCTACTTTCAAGAGATGGTGGGAGACGAACGCCAACAATAGAGTTCATCAACAAATCCTCCAGATTGCTCCCATGGTCATATGTTGGAAACTTTGGAAGCAGAGAAATACGTATAGATATGGAAAGCAGAAGAAGTTCCAACTCAACACCATGAGACATCAAAGCATTTGGGCTTTAAAAGCAGAAATATCCAAATACATTCCAGGTGACTTTGCTCAAGTGAATTGGCCCTCATTGTGTGAAAATATTGAGAGACTCAAGCCATCACAAAAATGGATGCAAGTTATATGGGAACCTCCTTTGCCAGAACTATCAAAGTTAATACTGATAGTAGCTTTAGCAAGGAAAGTGAAAAAGCCGGCATTGGTGGGGTGGTCAAGGACTGTCATGGCGACCTCATCATGGCCTTTTTTGTATTCATCAATTGTGTTAGTAACAATATGGCAGAGGCTAAAACGGCTAAGTTTGGAGGGAAATGGTGTAGCCAAAATGGATACACCAATTTTTCTCTTGAACTTGACTCCATGATTATTGCCGAGATGCTTACAAAAAGAGAAACTAACAACTTGAAGATCAAGATGGTGATTGATAGAACCTCCAACATTGTTCAACATGCTAGAATTAATGTAAAGCATTGCTTCAGAGAAGGTAACCAGGTAGCTGATTGTCTTGCAAAGCTGGTCACAACCACAAATCAGAGGAGATTGTTCCACTCATTCCAACAACTTCCTAATATTGTTAAAGGCCTTTCCTATTAGATAAATGGAAGCTTTCTAGCATAAGGACGAAGTACGAAAAATCTAATTTTTTCGTCAGTTAATATGTTCATAGATTTTCTCAAGTAGGAGGGCTTATATATGAACCTCCTTTCCTGCTATTTTTGGGGTGATGGAATCACCGTTGTTGTATTTTTCTGAGGTAAGGTATAGCCCCCCTCATTGCGCATTTTTGGAATACAACACAACTAAACCTCTGTCTGGGAAATTTTATTTAAAAAACAATTCCCCTTAGGGTACATAATGGCTTCCCTCTGATAAGGTTTTTGTTTTGTTTTTAAAATATACATAAGTTATTGTTTATTATTTGAATTACTTACTTCTCTCGCTTCCCTTTACATCTTAATCTACTTGGTTATGCTTACTTGACTACTTTGTTGGCACTTAATGTAGCCAATTTTTATGATATTGAGCTGAACTAAATTGAAAGGTTTTTGTAAGTTTGAGTTAGCTCTCTGATACATATTTATTGGATAGAGGTTAAATTATTTTATTTTCCCCTTCATACTCTACTAATGCCGTTAACTTTATCATGTTTAGAATCCAGCTTCTTGCTGTAACTAAAACTATTATTTTTGTAAATCATTCTACCAGATTTGAGTTTTGATTCATTTTTCATATGATACATCATACAAACGATTATATTTTGTATTTCTTTAATTTCGTAATATTATGGATATTCTTATCCTTTGAAAACTAAATCATTAATTTATCATTGATGTACAAAAATATAATTTAATGTTGGCCTTTTAAATTTGTAAAGAACTTATAATATTGAATATATCTAAAGTTTACACGTTTTCTCATTATTTGCCCCACATTTCAAAATAACTTTTGTAACTCTCTCATTTTGAATTTCCAATTTCACATAGAGAGCCAGCATTTATGGGGCAGTATATATTTAATAAGTTGAAGTTAGCAGAGAATCCTCAAAGTCCATTCACCATTGTGGTTTCTGATAGGTTTTCCGAACTGGGGATAGTTGTGTTGTGTTGAGAAATAAAGTGAAGTTATTACATATTGAATTGAATGCGCCATTGTCTTCTTTTCCTCTCTTTCTCTCTCCTGCTTTCTCCTTCTTCCCGTTACTTCCCTTTCCCCCTCCCTTTATTTCTTATTTTCTTGTCCCCCCTCCCCCCCTTTTATATTTCCCTTTTCTCCTTCTCCTTTCTTTCTCCCCCTATACCTCGTCTCTTCCACCTCGTCCCCCTATTTTCTGGCGCACTGACCTAGCCTAGCGGCGGCGGCAGAGACTATTTTCCAGCGAGCCTCGGGCGAAGCGGGCGGGAACTTCCAAAACATAACTTTTGTGGACAACACCTTTCTCAGCACGCGTTGTGACTTCATGTTCTATTGTTCTTGCTTAAAATTTGCTATTTGTTAATATTGGACTCGTCTGAGTTGATACCTCCCGTTTTTCAGTTTCCCTTTATTGTGTTAGTTAAATTGTTGTCAGCTTAGTTCGTATTAGTTTATTCACTGTATTAGTGTGCATGTAGTTGCAACTTGTCTTCTTCTGGTTTGATCTGTTATATTGTGCGTGATAGTGATTTCCCTTACTCTGTCGTAGGTATAGTGGATATGGTTTGGGATGGTCGAGTGAGATCATATCCTCGGGGGGAATCACTAAACGTCGTTAGCGCTTATGCGCCGCTTGTGGGCCTAGATGAGGAGGCTAAACGACGCTTCTGGGAGGAGTTAGATGAGATTGTGCGTCAGGTTTCGCCTACTGAGAAGTTATTCATATGAGGGGATTTCAATGGGCATATTGGGTGGACTGCAAGTGGTTATGGCGAGGTGCATGGAGGCTTCGGTTTTGGGGAGAGGAACGGAGGAGGGGGAGGCATTTGGTTACTTTTCAAAATGCGGTGGCGAAGACTCAGATTGACTATCTTCTCCTCAGAAGAGGTGACAGAGGACTGTGCAAGGATTGCAAGATGATTCTGGGTGAGATACGCACGACACAACATAGGCTCTTGGTGATGGACGTTGGTATTATGTTAAAGAGGAGGAAAAGGTCTACTCGAGGAAGTCCGAGAATCAGGTGGGGAGCCTTAACTAAGGATAAAGCCCATGAGTTGGAGGGGCGGTTATCAGCTATAGGATCTTGGAGGAGCAGTGGTGACGCGAGCACTATGTGGTCAGCGATAACAAACTGCATTAGGGAGGTTGCGAGAGAGGTGTTAGGAGTCTCGACGGGCATCTCTGGTGGGCACAAAGGAGACTGGTGGTTGAATGAAGTGGTTCAAGGTAAAGTGAAAGTTTAGAAGGTGGCGTACCTGAAGTTAGTGGGGAGCATAGATGAGGAGGAGAGGCGAGCATGCATGGAGAGGTATAAGACATCTAGGAAGGAGGCTAAGCTGGCGGTCACAGAGGCTACGACTGCGGCATATGGTCGTATGTACGAGGAACTGGGAAAAAAGGGTGGGGAGAAGAAGTTATTCCGACTGGCCAAGTTGAAAGGGAGGAAGGCTCGGGATTTGGACCAAGTGAGATGCATCAAGGACGAAGATGGTAGAGTATTAATGGAAGATGCCCAGATTAAGAGGAGATGACAGACTTACTTTCATAAACTTCTGAATGAAGAAGGGGATCAGGATATTGTTCTAGGCGAATTGGAGCATTCCGAGAGACACCGTGACTTTGGGTACTGCAGGCGTATCGAGGTTGATGAGGTCGTGGGAGCTATGTGTAAGATGAGTAAGGGAAGAGCAACCGGGCCAGACGAGATTCCAGTGGAATTTTGGAAGTGTGTGGGGAGAGCATGTTTGGAGTGGTTGACTAGGTTGTTTAATGTTATTTTTAAGGCGAAGAGGATGCCGGATGAGTGGAGGTGGAGTACGGTGGTCCCATTATATAAGAACAAAGGTGATATCCAGAGTTGTAACAATTATAGGGGTATCAAATTACTGAGTCATACCATGAAAGCGTGGGAAAAGGTGGTTGGAGTGAAGGTAAGGATGACAATGTCTATATCTGACAACCAGTTCGAGTTCATGCCGGGTCGTTCAACTACAGAAGCTATACACCTTGTTAGGAGGTTGGTGAAACTATACAGAGAGAGGAAGAAGGATCTGCACATGGTCTTTATTGACCTAGAGAAAGCGTATGATAAGGTTCCTAAAGAAGTTTTCTGGAGATGCCTGGAGGAAAAATGTGTATCGGTTCCCTACATTATGGAGATTAAGGACTTGTATGATGGGGCTAAGACTCGGGTTAGGACAGTAGGAGGCGACTCTGAGTATTTTTCGGTTATAATGGGATTACACCAAGGTTCTGCGCTCAGTCCGTTTTTATTCGCCCTGGTGATCGACGCGTTAACACACCATATTCAAGGAGAGGTGCCATGGTGCATGCTATTCGCCGATGACATAGTTCTGATTGATGAGTCGCGAGCCGGTGTTAACTAGAGTCTAGAGGTTTGGAGACATGCTCTTGAGTCTAAAGGTTTCAAGTTGAGCAGGACGAAGATGGAATACCTGGAGTATAAATTCAGCGCTGAGCCAAGGGAAGTGGGTGTATATGTGAGGCTTGAATCACATGTCATCCCGAGGAGAGGCAACTTCAAGTACCTTGGTTCGATTATCCAGGAGGGAGGGGAGATCGACGAGGATGTCACACACCGTATATGAATGAAGTGGAGGTTAGCATCTGGAGTCCTATGTGACAAGAGAGTGCCACCAATACTCAAAAGTAAGTTTTATAAAACGGTGGTTAGACCGACCATGTTGTATGGGTCTGAGTGTTGGCCCGTTAAAAACTCAAATATCCAGAAGATGAAAGTAGCAGAAATGCAGATGTTGAGGTGGATGTGTGGGCACACTAGGATAGATAAGATTAGGAATGATGTTATTCGGGAGAAGGTGCACGTGGCTCCCATTGATGACAAGATGCGGGAAGCGAGGCTTAGATGGTTCGAACATATTCAAAGGAGAAGCCCAGATGCTCTGGTACGGAGGTGTGAGCGGCTGGTTATGGAGGGCACGAGAATAGGTAGAGGGAGATTTCCGAGGACATGACACTTGATAGGAAGACGTGAAGGTCGAGTATTAGAGTTGTAGGTTAAGATGTAGTTGAGTCTTGACTTACTTCGTACCATTGTGGGACTAGCCACGTAGAGTTTTTGTCTAGGATAGCTAGTGACAATGTTGTGTTTTACTACTACGCCTTTCAGTGCATGTCCTATTTACTAGCTATCGTTTTTGCTTTGCATCTTTCTTCTGCATTTCATGGTGTTCCTATTTTTTCTATGATTGTTGTGGTGATACTAATATTGTCTCCTCTTATTGTTTTGTCTTTTTGTTTTCTTGAGCCGAGGGTCTTTCGAAAACAGCCTCTCTATTCTTTTGGGGTAGGGGTAAGGTCTGCGTACACACTACCTTTCCCAAACCCCATTAGTGGGATTCTATTGGGTTGTTATTGTTGTTGTAATTGAATGCGCCATTGAAACTCTGAAGTTAGTGTGAGTGATCATTGGGTGTGCTCGACCAATTGAGCTGAGATGAACTTGAATTCCCGATTGCACACAAGTTGCTCGACAAATTGTATCAGTGAGTGAGTTGCTCGAGTTACGAGTGGTTTGCACAATGAAGGATGAAGATGATTCTTTACCAGATGATGTACTCCACGACATCTTTTAACGTCTCTGAATCTTTGATGTGGTTCAGCTGAGTTCTTTGTCAAAAAGATGGACATACATTTGGACGGCAATGCCTTACTTGAACCTTGATCTTGTTAGCTCTTATTAAATTGCGACTGACAAATTCAAAGACTTTATCAATTGGGTATTAGTTTCCCAAAGCGCAACTAAACTTGTTTGTTTCTTCTCTGTTATGATGATTTCTCCTTCGATAATATAACTATTTTGCAGTGGATTCACGCGACAACAAGGCGAAATGTATGTTCGAGAATTAATTTGTCTTAAGCTTTTGTCTTGGTGAGCCATTTGAGTTGCCGTGTTGTGATGTTTAGTTATAATTACATATTTTTAGTGTATAACTTATCTTATATTTTGAGGTTTTAATGCTAAACTATATTATATTTGTGCTTAATTGAGTCTATTTTATGTGTAGGTGAATTGGAGATGAAAGTAGAAGAAAAAAAAGACCTACAAGTCGAAAGCGTGCGCAGGAGCAGTGAATGAGAGAACCTGGTGACGCCAGGCTTGAAGCTGGCTTTGCAAGGCTAAAGCCAGGCTGAAGCTGGCGTTAGGCTGGCGACGCCAGGCCTAGGGCCAGGTCCAATCCGGACTTAATTCGTTTTCGGGTTTGACTAGGACTTTTTCTACACGTTTAGGTCTTTTCCTACACATATAAATAGACCTAAAAATGCCATTGGGGAGAACATACTTGAAGAGAACATACATGGAGAGGACGTTTTTGAAAGGAAAACACAAGCACAGAGCCGCCATGGAGGCCGGAATTCATTAAGTTCCATCTTTCTCCCACCAAACTTAGTAATTTTTATGTTTCTTTGTATGATTTGTTGTTTGGCTACCATGTCTATGTGGAGCTAAACTTCACGTTCTAGGGTTGTGGTTCTTTCATGACTATTATTATTCGGATATTGATTTTGCCTTCTTGATTTATCATATTGGTTTATTTATTCAATCTTGCGCTTAATTATTTAATTGCTTGATCACCAAGTGAATACTATCTACGAATTTAGAATTGAACTCGAAAGTGGGAATTCTAGATTGCATATAGGATTGAGTAGAGCAAGTTCTTGAACTCGGGCTTCGGGGAACGAATTCGTGGTTAGGATAGACATATACCTAATTGCCTTGCTTGGTTGATTTACAAGAATTATAAATGTGTTCTTGTTGATTCTAACCCCATAGACATATAAGCGTTAGATTAGCTTGAATAGGCGAGTAAGAACTCGACAGATTATTATGAGCAATATTAACCCCGTCAACCAATAAGCTAGATAAATTAGTCGGTCAATTCAATTGAAGAATACAATAGGATTGTCAGATAGCCCATAACCCTAGATCGTTTTCATTACATTGATATCATAAAAATCTGCTCTTTTTCTGTTCAAAGTTCATTATTTATATTTTTTTATTTAATTAGTTTAGAATCAATTACTTTTAGGTTTAATTCTTGTTTAGATAATTAGGATAGTCTAATTTAGTTAATAGTTAATCACAAGTTCTCGTGGGTTCGACATCCAACTTTTAGTCACTTTATTACTTGCGTATACTTGTGTGTGCATTTGGCCGCAACGTGTTGTCTTGTAGCCTGTGAATCTTTGCAAGTTTCTAGACTACAGCCTGTGAATCTTCGCCGCGATCCGAACATTTCACCGGATCATTCAATCGGTAGGAGCGACGGACGATGTGTAGAAAGGCTAATTAAGTTTTAAAAAATACCTACATTTTTTCTACGAAGCGCAATAAAAAAAAGAAGGTATGTTGACTCATCTTGTCGACCCAACTCATTTTGATATTTAATCAATCTTTAAACCGGTTGAGTCACAACCCATTTTTTAATTTGACCGCTTTGACTCAACCAAGTTTCACTAAACCACTCATTTTCCACCTGTTTCGCAGGAATTGTCAATTCTAAAATTCAAAACAAAGCAAAGATTCAGACACCAAATTTGAGTTTATACAGGATCATAGAAAGGAAGAAGAGATTAAAACTTAGAACTGGTAAAAAGAAAAACACTTTGTTAGAGTGGAGGCCCACAAAACCAAAAGGATCCATACACAATCAATGCTTCAACTCTTTGTTGTTTTTCTCCCACTTTACTAATACAAATATGATAACACTAATATCTTTTCACACTTTTGCCAATAATGCAACCTAAACTTCTCAACAACTAACGTGATATCTTGTTGGCAAAATTGTTTACCAAAGCCAAAGCGTTGCTAGTCACCTCCTTCACCTTCCCTGCACGATCACAGACATCCAATTTCAATGGCTCGTCATCAGTAACATCCTCAAATCCATCGGTGCAAGTGTCCTCATTAGTTAAGGCTGCACTCATCCATGTCTGAACGTTACTCATCTGAAACCTCAACGACTCGCTGGAGCCACCGAGCTTACGCATCTGACTCAATGAATCACGTATTTGATCGATGGTGTCACCAAAAACTGAGAAGCAATCATGGAGCGCAGCTACAACTCGTGGTTGCGCTCCATAGTCAGCTTCGCGTGATTGGTTGGAAAGGAAAGCTGCAATGCGCTTGGCTTTGGCTAGGCTGACTCCGACGGCTACACGAGCTAGTCGAGCAGGGTCTTGTTGTACTGCAGTGGCATAGTGATTAAGTGAATGGTAGCAGGTAGCAGGATACATGGTGGTTTTACAACTCGAGCGAATATAGTCTGTGTCAGCAGAGACAAATCCAGGATTTAGAGGTTGAGGAGCGGCAGCATTAGGAACGATGGCAACTGATGAAAACATGGTAGGGTCGAGGAGAGCAAACGACGGGACAAGGCGGAGGTGGAGGAGAACGGCGGCGAAAAGGATACAGAAGAGGGAAAGAGGATGTGAGGTTTTCATGGTTTATTGTATTTAGCTTCTTTTTTTTCCAAGCATGCAGTACTTAAAGCATTATGAAGAGTCCTTTGATCTCATGTTTTTTAGGCTGTACTGTTTTTGGTTGAAGTACGCGAGCTGATATAGGCAATTGGTCTTGAGGTAAAATGACATTTCTGTCCTAAGAACCATATGTAACGTGTTGTCATGATTTCTATAGTTGAAAAGAATATTCATGTTCCTTTAATTCAGGAAGTAGTACTGAACATTGCAAAATATTTGACCTCTCACAATTTAAAAACGATGCACTAAGAATTGAACCTTATTTTAATTTTATTACAAAAACTGTTTGTTTTTATGTTTTATTTGGATCTCCATCCTCATATGTTCTCTTGAACGTTTCTATTACCTACTTCTTGTTTAATGACCTTTTTACCATATTCTTTATTTTTTTCATATAATTTTTTAAGACCATATTCTACTATTAAAAAGTCTCCCAATTCCCTCCCTCTTTTTTTTTTTGGGGGGGGGGGGGGGTGGGGTGTGTTAATAAGGTAAGACAGAGATTCAATTGCTAATCCTCATCTAAACATAGATCATAGCATTCCATTCGCTTTTAATTTCTTATTGCCTCCTACAAATATCATGCTTTAACTATTAGACCCGTTGTAAGGTAAAAACAAAGGCAAAATCAGGATTTGAAACTAATAGATTTGGAAATTTATTCATTTTAAGTTATTGAGTTCTAAATTAATAATTTGTACATATTCACTGAACTTTTAAAGACAAATATAGAGTTTGACTAAAGCTACTCAGTTCGGCCGAACCCGCGTCCAAAGCCCTGGCTCCTCCCCTAGGTAAAAAGTAATTACTTCTTCAATCTAAAAAGCGTTGGAAGAATCCAGCAGTCATCATATTTACCCACCACAAGGACTAAGATTTTGAGAAACATGGACCTCCACCTTTAACTTTCAAGTTCTTAATTTTGCTGTTAGTTTGCCTAAATTAACGCCACTTAACGGGGTGGACCGAATGACTTTTACTTTAATTATGTGTAACACCTAATCATAAGTAATAACTACCAAACATTGTGTACTTTTGACCTTTGGATGACAAACAAAAAATGCGTACCCACTAGAAAAAAACAAATATAATTGTTGATCTTTAGCATTTCAGCGACAAGACTCTACACTATGATTTATATGGACAATATGTTCTACCTACAAAGATAAAATAAAATTTTGTCAATCATGAAATTTCCAATGTGTTATTAATCTTTTTCTTTTGGGTACTTGAAAGACGTTTTATGTACTTTTCAAATACTAAATATTTTTGGAAATTAATTAATGACTGAAAATGGAAGCACTTAATTCCGACTTATTAGATAAAGGAGTCCATTCAATTCTTTAGAGATGTTATATCTAATCCGTTTTAAAGTATGCTTTATTAAAGTAGTAACTAGTAATATTAGAGCACTGCTATTATTAGTGGCTCTAACAGGTTTTTTAATGCTTCAGTTTTGGTAAATAACTAACACGTCACACGTGGAGTTAGTTATATTGTCATTGTTTTCCTTTCTGTTAGCTACAACGAGTAAGTACATTGAAATGCTCTTGCACATGGTCAATAACAAATTCGCGAATTCTTTGATATACTACGTACACTCTCTTTCTAAAAGATTGACATGCACTGTTACTATTTGGGAAGTTTACGAGATTGTTGTTTGATCACATTTTTCTTAAATATTTTATAAATATTTTGAATTATGAATTATTATGACTTATAATACTTTTTATGTAGTTTCTGAAAATATAAATTTTATTTTTAAAAATTTAAAGAATCTATCTCCCAATTCACAGTTAAAATTAAGTATTTTAACCCTTGTACTCCGAATTATGCCAATCTTTTTGAAACGGACTTTTTGACAGTATTAGAAATTAACTTGTGTTTTATTTCAATCCAACTTTTTGCCATCAATTCTTTACTATAAGGACGTACAACGGAATCTTAAAGAAATAAATATATCATCTTTTCCTATTTTTTTTCGTTTTTTTCTCAGGAATGGTTGGTTAGATGTTTGGTCGGAAGAGTACGCATGCAATAAGATTTTCTATTTATATATTTTGTCGAGATATAATCATAGAAGAATTTTTTATCTCGCCAAATATGTATGGCCAAATAAAACAGAAATAGCATGAAATGCTTTAGCCGCCAGTTTAGCATGGCCGGCAGTTAGTTGGTGCAACTTTAAATTGGGTCCCTTACATGTAACCCATGCTCTGAATATGGCAGTTTCAAGATACAAACAGTTTCAATGGGTCGAATAATATGATCTTTAACACCTTTTAACTAACTTTGACAAAAATATATAACTCCAATTTACTAATGAGCTAATCCCAAACAAGATTTTAACCAGACAGGTCTAGAGTAGACTGAAAGTTTTAGCTATATATATATATTTTATACACGAAATTAAGTTAGCTAGATTGAAACAAGCTCAAGCTGAATAATCACATTTATCACCAATCGATAGGTTGAAGCTCAGGTTCAAGTCATATGAAAATGTTAGTGAGAATGATATTGATCCTCCTAAAAATAAGGGGAAGAAAAAAAGAAGATATTTTCAAACTCTATTTTTAAATAATTGGCATTGTTCTCATCAAAGATTTTCATGTGAAGTACAATAGTTTTCTCATATCACTTTTTCCGTTGGCTCTTTCAAGTGAATTGACGAATTACAAGGTAATCATCACCATCAATGAAGAAAAGAATATATATAGAAGCCGTGTTAGAAATTAACTAGAAAATAATGAACTGATCCGCTTAGTCAGAAACGCAGGATTCAAATTCAAAGACGCCTTAGTATTATTAATGAAAAAGATTAATTTGAATCCAAGTTCCAAGAGATGCAAGTTCTCAAGTCGTCAGGGAACCTTTTGAGTGAAGTAACATTTGCTTTTCATGTATAACATTTTTTTGTATATAAAAGTGATTTTTATTACTGACTGGTGAAACAAATATGACAAAATGTTGAAAAATTGCGTGTTCTTGTAGATTTCTTCTTTCAAGTTGTAACGGGAATCGAATCCACACCAATTATATAGGAGACTCCTACCAATATAATTAAATTATCATCTTGGTACAGGTTTGTTTCTGTTTTATTTAATTTGTGGTATCTTTATTTCCCTAAGCTATTGTACAAAAATATGAGGCTTGGGGGGAGAGTTAAGTAGAATTAAACAGTGTGATTCTCAGGTTAAATAAAGAAAACAAGGGTTTATCTGTCCATAAGCAAAAATCGTGAAGTCCTTGTATTCCCAGATTTTTCGAAGTAACTTAGCAAGTTCACAATAGTAAGTTCTAAGTTCCAAGTTCTAAGTTCTAACCATATAACTAGCATTTGATAGGAGCAGAATCCCATGTGGATGTCTCGTACACCGCAAAATCTTGCATGCCATCTTTCTCAAGATAATAGAAATAGTCGTCCCTTCTCATTTTCTAAAACAGAAAAGCAAGAACTTCATTATCTTAAATAAATTACTCGTTTATCTCAATTCACTCTCTTATTTTAGTTTTCTAATATCATTTCACACGGTAAGTGTTACTGAGATTCCTTGGAGGGAGATGTAGGGCTAAGCAATCGATATTCGTGTGGTTATTATTTGCCAACTGAGGTCCCCTCCGTATGCTAGACAAGATTGTCAGTATCGTACGGGAAAACAAATATCAATAGCAATTGAGAGAACAAAAGAGAGAATTGAGAATGAAAGAAAGTTTGATTGCATTAATGAAAGCTATTACAGAAAAGCAACACGATGTCGAGGGTGAGAGACACCGGTACAGAGAATTGTTTGCTTGCTTGAAAGTTTGAATTGTTGATCCCCCTAATAATGCTTAAAAAAAATAAACCAAAGTTACAGAACTTGATCTAACTAAGCTAGAGAGACATTGATGGTAGGCTATAATTACGTATTTTAGTCGCTTATTATATTTATTTATCCTAAAATCGGATAACAATTGAATTTATATGTGGTTTTAAGGATACGTGATTTTACTTGGCACAAACTGAGAAAATATGCAAATTGATATTGAAATTGATTGTAAAAAAAAAATTAAAGCAAACCAAATGAGATGTGCAGCTTTGGCCCTCGAGCTGAGTTACCCTCGAATCAAATGAAATAGCAAATGAGATATGAGCAGAGTAACAGAGTATTGAGAACCTAAAGAAAAGAATAGTATATTGCTTTTTATTGCGTGAACGTCCGCCCTTTACCAATTGTTAGATCCCCTTTATATAGTAGGGGAGTGCTACTTATGGTATAATTCTAAATACAGTAAGAAATCCCATGAATGGCTAATTAATCTCTCCTTGATTTGTGCCATAATTTTCGCCGAGATTCTCCCCCTAATTACGGCTATAACGACTTTTTTGTTTCTTGGCTCGATCTTGATCCTGGTCGATCTCGATCTTGGCCGACCTCTATCTTGATCGGTCTCTGGGTCTCGAGCTCGACAATATATACTTTGCACCATGGCTCGATATTACAATGATAAACCTCGGACTATTATGTTCCAATCTCGATTAATCATACGAAGGGCAAAACTCGGTTTTGACCGTATACAGATAGTCCCCTCATTTCTCAAAAAGAAGATGACGAGAAACGATATGAATTTTTGGATTCAGACTTGATGGATGATGATGTCAGCGACTAGCCCGATTATGACGTATGTAACAAACGTCCCGTCGGTCTAGTTACCAAGGCATTAAATGCCTGTCAGTTGTTGGTCAGCCACTACCTGTTCTGAACCGTCATCACCAGGTTATAAATATTTACACTTTCATCCTCATCCAAATTTTCACTCAAAAGCTTTTTCTCTACTCTTGCATCTTCTTCAAAAAATCCCTTTGCTTCATACATTTTACATCGCATACAACCCTAATTCTCGTTCCCTTTGTTCATCAATGGCGAAAACCTCCAAAACGGTGCCTTAAAAAGAGGTCGTTTCTTAATCACGACCCGCCGGCGGCGAGGATGCGGCGGAGCCTCGCCCTGAGGAATTCGTTCCGATAGGGTGCTCAACTGTCATCGATTTTAAGGTTGAAAAACCTTCTTCGGTACCGGGCCGATGTGAGCCGATCTCGAGGTACCAGTGTTCAATCACCGAGAAAATTCTCGATAAAGTAAAATAGGAATGGAATTAGGGCGACAAGCACATGGTAGTCCCATCGCGTGAAGAATCAATTACTACCCACGTGGAAGGGTTCTTAAGTATTTATACTTATCCTTTCATGTTGGGTTCATTAGACCCTATCATCGTCGCCTTTTGCAAGAGATACGACGTGACCCTTGGACAAATCCACCATTCTTTTTGGAGAATAGTGATTCTTCTTCGATTCTTCTCAAGCAAAATCGAGGGGTGTCTTTTTACCCTCGATCACCTTATGCACCTTTATAGTCCCCAACTCTATCGTGGAGGGTTAATCAAGCTTGCTCGCCGAGCCAACAAAGCACCATTCTCGAGTATAGATGAAATTCGTAATCGAGGTTGGATGGGTCGATTTGTTCGAGTCAAAACCTCGGACCTGATCCATGCCGATCACATGTCGTTTCCTGAGAAATGGAATATGAACCATGAGTACTTATGTCCCTTCGAGCGTTTTAATTTGTGATTGCCTTTCATTTTCTTGATACACTTTTTCTTTCTTGTTACAACTATGGCTCGGATGTCGGAACCGATTCTGGGTCTTAAACAATGGGTTGAAGGTCTGGTATTACAGAGACCGTACTCCGAGCGCGCTTGGGTGGAACTATCAAAGGGTCGATGAGAGGCCTGCAGTAATGGTAAGTCTCTTTCTTAGTTTGTTTGTCATTTATTCTTCTTCACTTGCTTACCTCCCCCCCACCCTTTTTTTCCTTTGTAGGACTTGGGAAGGATGTTGCCATGAGGCCCCCATCTGCCTTCCCTGAAGCAGGTTAAAGAGAAGAAGATAAAAGATGCACCGATTTCCCCGGTCTCGAAAAAGAAAAATCCGGCGAAGAAATCTCTCAAGCCCAAGGGGGGCTCCGGTATCATGCCTCCGAACTCGATCCACCATTTAAGGGATGGGCCCGAAGAAGGAGAAGAGGAATTAGCCTGTGTACGGGCTAATATTGTGATACAACAATCCTCCGAATCAGCGGAGGTAGATAAGGGAACCCTGGCCATAATTCCTGAACAAAAAAAAGCCGAGACTATCCCGTCTCGAGCTGAGATGGTTGA
This sequence comes from Nicotiana tabacum, assembly GCF_000715075.1. NCBI lineage: Eukaryota > Viridiplantae > Streptophyta > Magnoliopsida > Solanales > Solanaceae > Nicotiana > Nicotiana tabacum. Next base: position 426,928 of record NC_134089.1, on the reverse strand, counting down.
AGGGGAGACCGAGGGCAAGACTTCTCAGGCAGTAGAAGATATCTCGAGGGACGAGCTCGGGGTAATCGACATTAGCAGATTCCCTTAGATTTTGGATGCTATGATCCGTGAGGCCAACATATTGGAAGGTCGATCTTATGAAGATATTCAGGAGCCGACTGATATCCACGACTTTCTGGATGGGCTCAAGTCAGCTGCCTCGGAGGAGATTATCGGGTTCGGTGGATTACCGATACCGAAGAAAGCATCATGGTCGGGCTCTACCGGGTCTTCATCATGTTTGGCAACGGCTTGACATGAGCACGAGGAAATGGCTGAGCAGGTATTCCGAATTCTTCATGATAGTGAAAATGAATTGGAGATAACCACTAACGATCCGATTTTGCAGGTTCGGCAGAGGCTCGAACAGATTGGACGGCTCAATTCGCAGGTAGATGAGCTACTGGCCGAGGCAAAAAAATTCAAAGAGAATATGGATGTCCTTGCCTCGAAAAAAGAGGTCATCCAAGCGCAATTAGAGTTGGTTGAGACCCAGCTTCGGGCTGCAAAAGAAAATGCCTCGGTGCAGATCGAGAAGATTAAGGAGCTTCAACATCGATTGCATTTGGCCACTTCTGATAAGGCAGGCTTGGCCGATGAACTCGAAGTGGACAGATCCAAGGTGGCCGAGGCTAATAAAAGAGTTGATGCTAAAGTGTCCCAGTTCAGGATCGATGTTGAGGTCAACCAGGCCAAGGCCAAGAGCATGGTCAAACATGCTAAATGGCAGGCTTGAAGGGAAGCTCTCGAAGAGGTCAGCGCTCAGGGCTTCGATGTTGCATCCGAAATTGAAAATGCCAAGGCGAAGGAAACCAGAGCCTGAAGGCTGGCCTTCCCGGAGGAAGACTCCGAGAGCTCGAGCGAATCTGAGGACGGAGAAAATTCCGAGGACGCAGCCTCCGATGAAGACCAAGCTACGTAGGATATTAGGTTTCTTGTTTTTCTTTTGTATGTCTTCTGGGGCCGATTCGGCCTTTTGTAAATTATTTTTGAATATATATATAAGGCTTTTCTAGCTCTTTTGATTCTTGTGTTTTCCCTTTGCTTTTCTGTATTTAATGAAGGTCGAAAATGCCTTAACATAAAATTGTGTCCGAGGTTTAGACAATTTGATTAGAACCGAACTAGTATAACCCTTAGGTTTTTCGATCGAGTGAGTGCTTGCTCAAACTCGAAGTAATGTAGCCCTTAGGCTTTTGTAAGAAAGGTTGTTTATGGCTTTCTTCCCATTTCGGCTTGAAAAAGTTTTTTATCATTTGTATTTGCAAAAAACTCATAATGCCTTAGCTTGAAATAAGGAATCGTTCAAGAGTTCGAACAATTTTGTACTCATTAGAGTTTTCGAGGCTTGATATTATCGAAGCCTTTTATGATTTTGTCGGGGGTAGCCTTTTTAATCAGTTTATGAAAGAATTTGAAGGCCTGTTTTGTTACGGAATTCGGACGTCTCCAACCCGTGTTCATTCGGCCGTAGTCTCTCTAGTTTGGGATTTGCCCCTTGGGCTTATTTTTCTATTTTACTTCGAGCTTTCCCGAAGTCTCAGTCCCCGAGTGGGTTGGCCGTGGACTATAAAAACCGAGGGTTGCCTAAAAGGTCTTGTGATCTCGGAATTTTAATAATTCGATCTCGTTTATTTTTCGGATGGCAGTCCGCGAGTGTGGGGGTAATTATACGAATTCTGGTTATGGTCGACCCTTAAGCCTGTTTACATAATAGATCGAGAGTATGAAATTGTAAAGTAGAATAATTTTTCTAAGGCATGAGATATCGGTAACGAAAAATACTTCTCTTTATAAATAATTATACATGCATACATGTTCTGTGCCAGGGCTCGAGCAAACTATGCGGACACGGTTCGTTTGACTATTTGGCCCTTACAAATTTTTTCTATCGAGACCCTGCTGGCATGAAGTAACTTCCTCGCATCAAAGTTGACATTCGAGGGCAATGCCCCCCAATATTTGAGGTTGATCGGAAAGAAACCTTGGATACTATCGAATTGTTCTAAGTTAACACGATCGATGGTTGCCTCATTAAAAACCTCGCCGGAAAACCCATTTGGGACAAAACCGGTCTAAGGGAAAAAGAGTGCAACGCGTGCTTTCATACCTGAAGGCTTATATGTCCAAGAATCCATTGATGTTTCTGGTCGAACACCTGCAAGGGTTAGTTTAAAATATAAATGAAAATGGAAGGGGTCGTACTTTAGCAGTAATATCATTTTAGGTGCAATACGTTCCAATTGCTCGGCAGTTGTTCGCCATTCATCGTGCCGAGCTTATAGGATCCTTTTCCGATGATTTCGAGAACCTGGTACTGTCCTTCTCAGTTCGGACCCAGTTTCCCTTCATTCGGATTTCGGGTGTTGAGGGTGACTTTTCTTAGCACCAAGTCCCTGATGTTAAAATGTCGAAGATTGGCTCTTCGATTGTAGTACCTTTCGATCTGCTATTTTTGGGCGGCCAATCGGACGAGAGCGGCTTCACGTCTTTCATCCAACAATTCTAGGCTCGTATTCATGGTCTCGTTATTCGACTCTTCTGTTGCATATCGAAACCTGATGCTAGGTTCTCCGACCTCGACCGGGATCAGAACTTCGGCGCCATAAACTAACGAGAACGATGTTGCTCCGGTAATGGATTTCGATGTTGTGCGGTATGCCCATAGAACCTCGGGTAGTATTTCTCTCCATTTTCCTTTGGCATCAGTCGATCTCTTCTTAAGATTTTGGATGATGGTTTTTTTGGTCGATTCGGTTTGTCCGTTACCGCTGGGATGATAAGGTGTTGATAGGATCCTTTTGATCTTGTGATCCTCGAGAAATTTAGTTACTTTGCTGCCGATGAATTATTTTCCATTATCACATACAATCTCGGAGGGTATCCCGAATCGACATATGATGTGGTCCCAAATGAAGTCTATGACTTCCTTTTCTCTGACTTTCTCAAAAGCCTGTGCTTCAACCCATTTAGAGAAATAATCAGTCATAAAAAAAATAAACTGAACTTTACCTGGGGCCGACGGGAGAGGGCCAACGATGTTCATTCCCCATTTCATGAAGGGCCATGGGGATAGGACCGAGTGGAATAGTTCCCCGGGTTGATGAATCATGGGCGCATGCCTTTGGCATTTGTCGCATTTTTGAACGAACTCCCTTACATCCTTCCACATATCGGTCCAATAGTACCCTGCTCTGATTACTTTGTGGACCAACAATTCGGCACTGGAATGATTTCCACAAGTACCCTTATGAACTTCTCGTAGGATGTAGTCGATATCTCCTGGTCCCAAACATATTGCCAATAGTCTATCGAATGTCATTCTAAACAGCATTCCGTCTACGGACAAAGTGAACCGTGTCGCCTTTGTGAATAGAGTTCTCGACTCCTTTGGATCCGATGGAAGCTTCCCGTTCTTTTAGTACTCTATGTACTTGTTTCTCCAATCCCAGGTTAAACTTGTGGAATTTATCTAGGCATGACCTTCTTCGATTATTTATATCATGAGTTGTACGACAGTCCCCGAGTTGAGTTCGTCATCCTCGACCGACGAACCTAAGTCCGCAAGAGCGTCGGCCTCGTTGTTCTGTTCTCGAGGTACATATTTCAAGGCCCATTCCTTAAATTAATGTAGAGTCACTTGTAGTTTATCCAAGTACCTCTGCATTCGGTCTTCTCGGACTTCAAAAGTCCCATTAACTTAGTTTACCACGAGGAGGGAATCACACTTAGCCTCTATGACCTTCGCTCCCAAGCTTATAGCTAGTTCGAGACCTACAATCATGGCCTCATACTCGACCTCATTGTTAGTCAATTTTGTAGTTCTGATAGACTGTCTAACTACATTACCTGTAGGTGATTTTAATACGATGCCTAGTCCGGACCCCTTCGCATTCGAAGCACCGTCCGTAAAGAGGGTCCAGACTCCCGAAGATGTACCCAATTTTATCAGTAGTTCTTTTTCAACCTCGGGTACGAGGGCCGACGTAAAGTCAGCCACGAAGTCCGCCAAGATTTGAGACTTGATGGCGGTTCGGGGTCGATACTCAATATCATACCCACTTATTTCTATGGCCCATTTGGCTAATCGACCCAAAAGCTTGGGTTTGTGCAAAATATTTCGAAGAGGATAAGTTGTTACAACACATATTGGATGACATTGGAAATACGGTTTTAGTTTCCTAGAGGCGCTTATTAAAGCAAGCGCTAATTTTTCTAAGTGTGGATATCTAGTTTCGGCCTCACCTAAAGTCCGACTAACATAATAGACAGGGAATTACGTACCTTGTTCTTCTCAGACCAGGAATCCACTTACCGCTATCTACGAGACTACCAAGTATAGGTAAAGCTATTCGTCCACTTTCGGGGTGTGAAGTAGCGGCGGGCTCGATAAATACCGCTTTAGTTCCTCCAAGGCCTGCTGGCATTCCAGAGTCCATGCAAAATTGCTCTTCTTCTTAAGCAGCGAGAAGAATCGGTGGCTCCTTGCAATAGCTTATAAAAGTGTTGCATTAAACCTAATGGTAACGGTTGCAAACCGTTGCAATAGAGGAAAAATAATCATTCCATCAGAAAAAAGAATAACCGTTATGATAGATGGTACTACAGCAACGGTTAATACAACTGTTACCCAAACCGTTGCTTTAGAGCATTTGGCACGCGACCTGGTGGAACGGTTACTAAACCGTTGCGATAGAACAATAGTAATGGTTTACATGTCTATTGCAACGGTTTTGCATGCGTTGCCATAGGCTAATTTTCCAGTAGTGCCTATTGAGTTCGTAATTGTACCTGTTAATCCAAATTGTCTATGATTGCTAGTTGACCGGATCGTTTATATAAATAGCATGTTCCCACAATACTATATGTCTATCCATAATATATCAACCATATATTCCTATGGTCTTGAATCTATCATGAACGAATATAATACGGTATTCAACTAAGCAAGACTATTAGGTATATTTCTTCTAACCGCGAAATCTTTTCCCGAGCCATGGGTTCAGAAACAAGCTCTCTCTAATTCTACTCTAATCTAAATACGGCTTTCCCAAGCATAGCATAGATAGTAAATAGAACTCAACTGCTGGCCAAACAATTAAGCAATTATGCACAGAATTAGAGAAACAACCAAAGATGATAACTTGAATTAACGGTAATATAATTAATAAATTTCAATATTCATGACAACCAAAACCCTGAACGTGAAATTTAGCTCTATATAGACATGGTAGCAAAACAATAAATCATCAAGAAAAAGTAAAGATTACTAAGTTTGATGGAAGAAAGATGAAATCTGATGAACTCCGGCCTCCATCGCGGCTCCGTGCTCTCCCTAGGTCTAAAGTATGTCAATAGTCCTCTAAAAATGTTTTTACATATATTTATACTAAGTAGGGTCGGGCCCAGACGAAAACACATTTTCTAGCCAAAATAAAAAAACTTGCAAACTTATTGCTTTTCATGCGTCGCACTATGCGTTGCCCCGTGCGTCGCACTAGTGCTTTTTCCTGTCAGACCACAAAAAAAACAGTCTATGAACTTTGGAGATTTCTGACAAAACTTTGCTCTAATGCGTCGCACAGTGCCTCACACAGTGCCTCGCACTAGTGCATTGCTTCAACAGTTGCTTCTTCCTTGAATTTGACGTCCACAATTGATCCTCGACCCCCGAACACGATCCCAGCTTAATCCCTTGGGCTTTTACTTAGACTTCAAAGCTCCAAATAGCTCGAATTCATTCCATAACATCTACATAACTCAGAATCACTCCTACGAGGCATAAAACACGCAATTAGTGCAAAACACTAGCAATTAAAGCTCAAACTCAATTAAAATATAGCAAATTAGAGTATTGTATATGGTCAAAACTGAGTTTTGCCCTTCGTATGATTAATCAAGATTAGAACCAATAGACCGATCAAGATCAAGGTCGGCCACGATCGAGATCGGCCAGGATCAAGATCGAGCCAAGTAACAAAAAAAATGTTATAACCGCAATTAGGGGAGAATCTCGGTGGAAATCACGACATAAATCAAGGAGAGATTAATTAGCCAATCATGGAATTTTTTACCGTATTTAGAATTGTACCATAAGTAGGACTCCCCTACTATATAAAGGGGGTCTAACAATTGGTAAAGGGCGGACATTCACGCAAAAAAAATAATATACTATTCTTTTCTTTAGGTTCTCAATACTCTGTTACTCTGCTCATATCTCATTTGCTATTTCATTTGGTTTGAGGGTAACTGAGCTCGAGGGCCAAAGTTGCACATCTCATTTGGTTTGCTTTTATTTTTCTTTATAATCAATATCAATATCAATTTGCACATTTTCTTAGTTTGTACCAAGTAAAATCACGTATCCTTAAAACCACATATAAATTCAATTGTTATCCATTTTTAGGGTAAACAGTTTGGCGCCCACCGTGGGGCTAAGGATAATAGTGATTGCATGGTGATAATTTTCATAACACACACTGGTTTATACTTGTTCTTGTAAGCGTTTTTGATTCCAGGATCAGCATGTCGAACTCTCAAGCAGTACCCACACACATTGACAATGGCCTTGGTTTTCATTGCGAAAATGACAACGTAGCCGCCCCAGGAAACGAAATGCTTCCAGTTGAACTCGAGGGAGTACCAGTTGCAGACCCCATCGACGTCAGTTCCCATGTTGCCCTGAATGCAAATCTGGGCATTGACCCCAAAAATAGCATCCGCAGAGACGTTCGATCAGCGTGTCAAAACGCACAGGGCGGCAAAAAAGGCAGAATCAGCCTTCAAATTATATTCGAAATGCCACAGGATCAACAAGCTTCAATAGCACAACTTCAAAATTAGAACCACACACCGAGTAGGGTCGAACCCGAGGCATCATAGGAAATTATTCACAGGGCCGAACCAGTACTGGGGAGGTCAAATGTGAATGAGTCAGGGACCGACCCCGCTATTTTGAAAATGTTCGAGGAGCTGACAAAGAGAATTGAATCGGGGGAGAAGAAGATTGAAATGAATGACAAAAAAGTGGAAACATATAACTCCCGAGTTGATCAAATTTTGGGAGCACCACCGATTTTGAAGGTTTTGGATTCAAAGAAGTTCGTACAAAATCCGTTCCCCCCGAACGCGGCTCCTAAGCCTATTCCGAAGAAATTATGCATGCCATAAATTCCCAAGTATAATGGAACTACCGATCCTAACGAGAATGTCACTTCTTACACGTGCGCAATAAAGGAGAACGATCTAGAGGACGATGAGATACATTTCGTACTGCTAAAGAAATTCAGAGAAACTTTATCAAAGGGGGCGATGATATGGTACCATAATTTACCACCTAACTCCATTGATTCTTTTGCCATGCTCGCAGATTCATTCGTCAAAGCGCACGCTGGAGCGATAAAGGTCGAGACTACAAAGTTGAACCTCTGCAAATTCATACAGAAAGACAATGAGATGCTCAGAGAGTTCGTATCTTGGTTCCAAATGGAACGTATGGATCTGCTCCCGGTCGCCGAGGATTGGTCCGTTCAGGCTTTCACTTAAACATATGAAGTTCGGTAGCCTAACAATAGTTGAAGCAGAACTTGATCAAATATCCAGCTGTAACCTAGGTCGATGTGCATAATCGGTACCAGTCAAAGATTAGGGTCGAGGATGACCAGCTGGGGACTCCTTCCGGGTCCGTTTATCCAAATAGGACCGTCGACAGAGTTAAAAGGGATATTGACCGGGAACCACGGTCAAACAGAGATCGATATCAGCCATACGGTGGAAATCGTAGAAACAATGGGCCTGGACGCAACCCCGTTTGAATTGATAAGAAATGATCGAGGATATATCTCTTGAGGGCTCATGAGTAAGAGTGGCTTCGACAGAAATGTTGAACCCAAAGAAGCACCACGACTATCAAAATACAACTTCAATATTGATGCATCAGCTATTGGATCGGCCATTGGGCGCATCAAAGACACCAGGTGGCCCTAACCTCTACAGACTGATCCGGCCCAGAGAAATCCTAATCAAATGTGCAAATATCATGGCACCCATGGTCATAGAATAGAAAGTTGCAGACAGCTGAGGGAGGAGGTAGCCCGTTTGTTTAACGAAGGGCATCTTCAAGAACTCTTAAGCGATGAGGCTAAAAACCATTTCAAGAACAGAGATTCAAATAGACAGAATAAGAAAGAAGAGCCGCAGAACATGATCCACATGATTGTTGGAGGGGTCGATATTCCTCAGGGGCCCGTATTCAAGCGCACCAAGGTGTCGATCACGAGGGGAAAATGGACTCGAGACTATGTACCGGAAGGGACATTGTCTTTCAATGACGAGGATGCATAGAGGATCTTACAACCCCACAACGACGCACTGGTAATATCTGTCCTTATGAATAAAATTCAAGTTAAACGTGTTTAGATTGATTAAGGTAGCTCGGCCAACATTATTCGATCGAGGGTCGTAGAACAACTCGGCCTACAAGATCAAATTGTGCTCGCAGCCCGAGTACTTAACGGCTTCAAAATGGCAAGTGAAACCACCAAAGGTGAAATTACTTTACCAGTGAACGTGGTCGGGACCATCAAAGAAACAAAGTTCCATATGATCGATGGTGACATGAGGTACAACTCCCTGCTCAGAAGGCCTTGGATCCATAACATGAGGGCAGTGCACTCGACCCTTAACCAAGTTCTGAAGTTCCTGATATCTGAGGGAGTTAAAACAGTGTACGGGGAGCAACCCACCGCCAAGGAAATATTTTCAGTCGATGAAGTGATATCGGTATCGGCAATCTCATCAACGAAGGGATCGAAGGGAAAGCAGGAGGCCAAATAGCAATTACAGATACCGGCCTCGACCCAATTGCAGGAGCAAGGGATCGAAGAGGATGACGACTACTAGATCCCTCGATCCTTCGTAATTCCCGATGTCTCCGAACCTACCAAGTCAACGGTCGAAGAGCTGGAACAAGTCACATTGGCCAAGCATCAGCCCGAACGAAAGGTATACCTGGGCACGGGGCTAACCCCCGAGCTCAGGAAAAATCTTATTCATTTCCTTAAAGCTAACATGTATTGCTTTTCTTGATCCCACCTCGATATGACAAGGATACCACCATAAATTACCACTCACAAACTAAGCCTGGACTCTAAATTCTGCCCGGTGAAGCATAAATGAAGGCCCCAGTCCGAGGTCAAACATAGTGGTAGTCCCTAAGAAGGGAAACAAACTTAGAATGTGTATAGATTATAAAGACCTAAATAAAGCATGCCCCAAGAATTCTTTTCCTTTGCCTAATATCGATCGTATGATCGATTCCACGGCCAGCCACGAGACTCTCAGTTTTTTTCGATGCCTACTCCGGGTACAACCAGATACAGATGAACCCGGAGGATCAGGAAAAGACCTTGTTTATCACTAAGTACGACACCTACTATTATAATGTAATGCCATTCGGTTTAAAAAATACTGGTGCAACTTATCAATGCCTAGTAAACCAAATGTTAGAAGAACAAATAGGAAAATCAATGAAAGTATATATTGATGACATGTTAATTAAGTCCATGCGAGCAGAGGACCATTTAAGGCATTTGCAGGAGACTTTCAATATACTGAGGAAGTACAATATGAAGCTCAATCCCGAAAAGTGTGCATTCGGGGTTGGCTCGGGCAAGTTTTTTGGTTTCATGGTGTCCAACCGGGGAATCAAGATCAGCCCCGATAAAATCAAAGCTATCGAGGATATCACAATAGAGGATAATATAAAGGCCGTGTAGAGGCTGACGGGGTGGATAGCCTCCCTAGGACGATTCATTTCGAGATCCTCAAAACAATCTAATGATATCACAACGGTTTTCTAATTCTATTGTTACGATTTTTCATATTGCAACGCTTACTTACAATAGGTTTGATTTACCTAGTGGGACGGTTTACAAATCCTATTGCAACGGATTGTGTGACCTATTGCAATTGTTTACACTATCTATTAAATTATATTTTGTATCCTATTGCCAATCCAACAACTTAATTAACTGTGAGATATATATATATATATATACACACACACACCTCGCTGTATAATTATAAATTTTAATACACCAAAATGTATATAAGTCACATAATAAATTACTCATAAACTTTTACAATCCAAAATAATTGTCAAACAAACTAGTAATTAATATCCATCAAAGCAAAATATTCAAACCCATCCAAGTGCATGCATAAGCGTTTACAATTCAAGTGTTAGCATAAAATATTATTAAAACATCTAAAATTTCTGCAATAATCCAAAAATCTTCTTAAGTAAGGTCTAGATCGCCAATGTCTCCGTCTTCCCTTTCACCATTTTCACCACCTACAAAAAAGATAAATCAAGTCATTACCTTCAAGCGCTAGTTGACAATTCAAGCAAGTATGGACAAAAAAGCAAGTAATTTAATTAAACTTCGTGTTAAATACGGGAAAATCATAATGGCCTTTCCAGTTCCAACATAATTGGAAAGCGTAAAAACAAATTTCACAGCAGAGAATTTTATCAAGAAAGTGACAGTAAGTTGAGAGGGGGAAGCATAGAATTACTAGAGCAAGATAATAACATAACTAGGTTCAGTCACAATAGCAAAAGTATCTTGCTTTCAAGATCAGTTAAATTGTGACAGTAACAACATTTAATTAAGATAGCAAAAGTATTCTTCTAAAGGTTACTCCTCATGTGTGGAAGAGCATATTATATTCCCAGGTTCAAGATTCTCCAGTTGAAGGAAGTGAATGGTTATAATCTCTAGTGAAGAAGTTAATGCCGGTAGCAAGTTTATGAGGTGATTCTTGGGCTAAAGGAAGCAAACCTTACTCATCACGAGTTTCACGTCGACAACTTAAGAAATTAAAGACAGCGCAACACTCAAGCTCACAAAACTGAAGTCCTAACTCTATGATCATTATTAAATAATCTAAAAGGAGGCTGAAAATAAGTCATGCCACAATTCTGACAAGAACTCTAAGCTCTGAAAGCTAACGCCCAACTTTCTGTTTCTTATTACACGTCTAACATTAGTTCGATTTCTTCATTCAAAGATAATAATTATTCACACAGATATGGAAAATCCAACTAAATGCTAGTTAACATCAATAATAACCCCCTCATAGCTAGCCAGGTGAAACAACCTTTCTCGGAACCCTAGGAAGATACCAAAAGATATTGAAAAGTGTACTCCTCCCAGACAAGAAGCTTAGGACTTGACAGAAAAGACGCCATTATTCCCTTCTCCCCATTTCTATACATCATGGCTAGCCAGCGGAAAACATTGTTTGTGAAGCTTCTCAATTAAACTATGAAATTTTGTGACCTACCATTCTTGCAAGTTCCTTCGAGACCTCAACTCCCATGGATTGGGTATAGCAATAGACAAGAAGAAAATAAAGATTTACATCATTTATGCCACTATATTACTACTGAGAACTAGCTGTATTCACCTAATGAAGATGAGAATTTCAATACCAAATCTGCAAACCTCAACCTCAAGCAACTATAGTTGGCTTAATTGTTTCTATGTAATAAAACAATAGTGTCTCGCATATTTTCATGTAACAACCATTTAAATCCTAAAACATGGATACTAACAGATCCTTATCAAGAGAAACTAACTGAATGCAACTATCAACCAACAGAACAACCAAGCTAATTTATCAATCGGCTAAAAGCACGAACTAACAACAACTAGATGTCAAGGAGGAGATGGTAATATCCGAACTACACGCGAAGACACAAACAAAGTCTAATTAAAGATTCACCACTTAAACAACATCAAACTATCGAAAGCCACACAACCAGTAGAAGATAAAAAAAAATTACTATATTAATCGGACTTGGCCAGCATACTAATTTTCCTCTAAGAAATATTGTCAAACATATTGCGTGCATGAAGCAAGATAGAAGAAAGGGAGAGAGAAAGAGAAAACAATAAGAAAACAAATTATGAACAGAGAAGAAGAAGAAGAAGAAGAAGAAGAAGAAGAAGAAGAAGAAAGAAAAGAAGGGGTGTAACATTTGGAGTAAGTACTAACCTCGATTGTTACTATCAGTAGAGAGGCGATTGATTAATTGAATAACATTTTGTTGTGCAGATAAAGCTTCTCCAGGTGAACGAACACTAAAGTTCAGCATGTTAGGATCAATTTGTAATCCTGAATTCATACGTCGAAGTTGTGAAACGACATTAAGTGTAATTTCTTGTTCCCAAGCATCCTTGTGTGCATTGAATTTTTCCAACATCCTTTGTTGCATCCTCTCTTCCATTTCCTCCATTTTCTGTTGCATCCTGTCCTCTGTAACATTTAAAGAGGGTCCAAAATTTTCCATTTTCCTTTTTAAGATGGTCTTGGTAACCGCACGTCCATACAATCTTATATGACCTGGATGCTTAGGTCCCATTACAGACCTATGCAGCTGGGAGTACAAACTGTGTTTGTACATAAGCATATACTTTAATTTTTGGAAGTGTTGTAACATTATTACCAGATTTGGAGTTAGTTACAATTAGTTAGATTTTGTTAGTTAGTTCAGGAGGCAAAACTTATACTGCAGAAGAATTTCAAGATTAAAGACTTGAGATACTTCTTGGGAATAGAGTTGGGGCATTAGTAAAGATAGTGTAAAAAAGTTTAAATGCTAGACCTCACGGATTAGAGCAAAACTTGTCTTGCCAGCAGTGTGTGGGTGCTTCAATTTTTTTCGATTCTCAATGTTGGTTTTGGATTGTTTTTGCAAATAAAATGAGTCAATACATTTGGCAGCATCAATGAAAATATAACTCAAGATTTGGCAGCATGGTTTGTTTCTCCAAAACTCATTGCCCCCAAACAAGTGCTGCAGAAAAGGAGAAATCAAGTGCTGCAAACAAGTGCTGCAGAAAAGTAGAAATCACCTTAACTAGATATGTCTAACCTACCTATAGCACCCAAAACTGGAATAAACAACCAGATTATGAGATTCCCAATCACAGTTGTGACAGAAAACAGAACTGTCCGTACAACACAATATAGAAGCCGGAGAAGAATCACAGAGTAACCAACGTGTATGCTTAGTGAAAAGATGATTATTGGAATGAACTTCACGGCCACAGCTAAAACAGAGCTTAGCAGAATCTGCTCTGCAGTACAAAAGTGTATTATTTTCACCACAGAGTAACCAACGTATATGCTTAGTGAAAAGCTTATTGAATTCACAAGATTAGAGTAAATATTAATCCTTTTCTCAAGTTTACCTTGTGGGAATCAGAGTTCCAATAGTTAAGAAGATCCTTAAAGTGAGATTCCGAAACATCTACCGGCCTATTCTCCATTCGAAGCTCGTCATTGGCATAGTATTCAAAGTAATCCTTCTTCAATTGATTCTTATACTTTCTCCAAGCAACCTGAATTGAATGAAAAACCCATGGTTTCGCCTCCTCGAGGATGTCATATTTTGCCTACAAATTTGGTGCTATTAGATTAGTGTAAAAAAAATAAAATATCATCCACGCTTATTGAAAATTGAGAACTTCAAACCTTGATATATTTACACATATCATCTTTTGTGTCTAGTTTCCTCCAATTAAATATATTAAGCGGACAAAAGGTCCCATTCCTTGCCAATGTGCCGAGAAAGCTACCCAACTCTTTTACAACTTCATTCTCATCGAATGAAAAATAATAATAAATGCGTTAGCATACCAAATTCTGTTAATCAGGCAAAGAGGTATACAAGATCAGCTGCATTTTGGATTTTTTTTCTTTTGAAAATCCATTGTCATATAATACAGTTATAATTGTCTATACCATGTATCCAAACCACGTTAAGAAAAGCAGTCCACCAAAAACTTGAACTGCAAAGTCTTTGTTGACCATTTATGATAAATCACTCTGCTTATTCATACTGCATATACACAGAAGGTTTTAAAAAAGAAATAAAGAAGGAACAAATAACCCTTTACGCAAAAAAACTATTAGACATTAGATGTATAACACAGAGAAAATATTGTCTTATAGTAAACAACCAAGTGCGGAAAGAAAATTGAAATACTCCAACCTTAATGACTCCTGCAGTAATTGATGCCAAGTGTAGCAGTAGGGAAGTAATTTAATTTACAGCATTAATTATGCAGTGGAAAATTTCCTTCACAATTTTCCAAAGGACAATTATTCCTGCTTTTTTTCTTTGACAGAAACTGATTATCTAACTAAATTATTTAAGACTAAGACTTTGTCAGTATAATATAACTTAACAATCTACTAATAAGAAAACCTAGCTAGCTAGTATTTAGGTAGACATTTGTTGGCAGGCAGCAGCATCTTCTTAAATAATAAATAATTTACTCATGTTGAATTGATACCTAAAAGATTATCAGTTCAAATTATTCATGTCGACACGCATAGTCTTTGTACTAACAAATACCCAACTGCTCTCTGTTTGCCCTTGTCTCCATTTTATTTACCTAAGTTCTTACTTGAATTTGGTGACACATGTCTCATCATTTACTTGATTTCTACATGAGAGTGAAATTATCAGCACAATATTCCCCCAGAAAAAAAGATCACAACACAAGAAAAATTGTGTATTTCCAATCAATAACACTACATCGCTCAAATACCCCAAAAATAAAATTAAAATCAATTAATCTGGAGTAAAGGAACTTACGATGATATTTATTCCACAGCTACCAGTGGCAAATTCTTCTTCAGTGAGAAATGAAATCTGCGAATTAGGGCTCAACTGTTGAGAAATTGCAAAACCAGTAAAAGAAGAGCATGCGAAATAAATCAGAAATTTATGAGAATTGAGCAAAAACCTAGAATTAGGGATCTGTGAAAACTTGACGTATTAGCGGAGCTTAATCGAGAAAAAAACCTAAACTTATTGGATGATTCCAATTGTTTGAAGGAGGAGGTTGTTTATGGTGCGAATTAGGGCTCAACTGTTGAGAATTGTTTGCTGAGATTTGGTGGGTTTAACAGAGGTTGGCAGAGGGACTGTCGCCGGCAGTGTGTCACCGGCGTGGGACTGTCACTGGCGTGAGTGAGGTTTGGCAGAGAGATTGGGTGTGTTTGGTCTTTGGCAGAGAGATTAGAGATGCTCAATAATTTGGCCTTCTCCTTTTAATTAATTAGTAGTACTATTACATAAAAAATACAGGTAAAAAAAATAGAATGTAAATAATTTGGGGATTTTGGCGCGTTTCACGAAAATTCAGGGGGGGAAATAATTAAGTGGAATTAATAACCGTTCCCATTAATTTTCTTTCTTATATCCGTTGCAATAGATTCGTCTATAGGAACGGTTAAAAGAGACGTTGCAAAAAAAATAGTTATTGGAACGGTTTCCATGCAAGTGCAACGGTTTTATGATTAAAGTGTGCCGAATGTACCCCCATGCTTTATTGGAATTGTTCACCCGTTGCCATAAGCCCTCTATAGCAACGGTTTATAAACTGTTATAAAACATTTGTTGCCATAGGCGAATTCTCCAGTAGTGAGGATTGTTAAACCGACCACAACCCTGGAATCTATATCTCCCTCGGTTACACGTTTAAATTTCGCAATAGTAGTTGTAATAGAAAAATCAAACTCTTGATTATCTTGGACAATTAACTAATTTTAGCTTTCTTAGTTAACGGTTAATCTAAGTCTGTGTGGGTTCAACATCCGACTTTCGAGTCACTTTATTACTTGATGGCCACGTATACTTGCGTGTACTTGGGGAACCAACAAGTTTTTGGCGTCGTTGCCGGTGACTTAGTTATTGATTGTTTATCTAAGTTAAGCTTTTAATTGATTTCTGTTCAAGTATTTAATTTTTCTTTTTAGTTATTTTTTTAGATTAGACTTTTACTCTTACCTTTATAGGTTTTGTTTATTTTTTTCTGATTGTAAATATTTTTATTTTTATAACAATTTGATTTTTCTCTTAGTGTGTTCATAGTTCTCTCAACATGACATCTGGGGATGAAATATCGGGAGGTAAGGTTATTGATGAAGAATCTTGGTTGACGGAAGACTTTTATGGCTCGTCCTTTTAGGCTTGTCATGACCTGAACTCTAGGAGGTCTGAATTTGAATATGGGAGTAAGGGTTGGTATTGGGACGGATATTCACGATTAAGGGAATATGTGGAACGACATTATCTTCTAACAAAATTGGTGAATGATTGGTCGAATGAGAGAGTTGATCTTGTATAAGAAATTGACAAGTTTGGCTGGGCTTTGCACAACTTGGATGCAAATTTGAGTACGATGGTTGATGCGTTCAACACCCAACAATTTAATGATGTGTTGTCTGAAATTGAAAAAAAATCTTCTAGACCAAATTGAGGAGCTAAAACGAGAATACCAAGCATTAGACCATATTTTTCTTGAGGATGCCAATGCTGAAAAGAGTGTTCTAGAACCATGTGAGGAAGTAGATAATATTATACTTGAAGACTCTAGTGTGTGTATATATGAGGATGTAAATAGTGACGCAATTCTAGAATTGGGGCGTACTGGTCCTCATGCCATACAATTTTCAACATTGTGTTTGGATGATGACATGGAAATAGACTCATCGGAGCTTTTGGAGGAGCCAATGGACAAGGAACGGGGTGCTTACATTCTTGAATTCGTCTTGCCAGAGACAAAATTGCATGCCTCGTCTGAAGGCCAAGAAGTGTAGAATGCGATATTGGTTGCTTGGCCTAATTAAATTTGTCTTACCACCCCAGGAGCATAAAAGAAAGCCTGAAGCCAAATTAGGGGCTCAATTCATAAGTTCAAGGTGGAGGCAAAAAATGGTTCACGTCGTGCCCCGACGTTAAATCAGGCGCTTGTTGGTAGGCAACCCAGCTTTACTACTCTATTTTATTTTTATTTTTATTATATTATTTTTGTAGCGTCTGTTTTTATTTTGTAGGATTATAAGCATAGGAAGCAAAGCCATTGGAAGAGTGCAAAAGCGATCTAGATGGTGAGAACTAAGTGTGGGGTGCCCACATAAAGGACCATGCCTAGAGGAAGTCTGAGTACCCTGTGAGTCGCTGATGCTTCGGCCTTTGGCCTTTCAGGGAGTTTCTTGTCCACCATCATTATTGTTTTGCTTTATTTGTGCATTGAAAATACTGCACTGCTTTAAGTGTGGGGTGGGAGAATTTCTCTAGATGATTAGTAGTAGTGTGTTAGAAAAATGTTAACTTCTTATTTTTGTTTTTGTAGTTGTGTAGTATTAAAGTAGCTCTTAAGAAATATTGAAAATCGAAACAAAAAAGTAGAAAAATGGACTTTTTCCGACGATGGATCTCATTCAATAGGTTTCTTGAGGGACTTAAGTCTAAAGAAAAAGGACAAAAAGATTTTCTTTGTAGATAGTGTAGTAATTCCCCCTTGGTTTTTCTTTGTGCCGCGGTTCTTTTCTAAGGGTTTTGTTTGAACCGGGTGTAGTTAGTTTTATTTTTTTTGGAGTAGGAGCCATTGTGCTATGAATTGAATTGAAGCAATATCTCTTGACTTTATTATGCCTTGAGAATAGTGAGTACTTTGGTTGTGACACTTAGGCTTAGTTTTTGACTCTTGTATAAGTACCTTAAATTGTATGATCTTAACTTTGCTTAACTACTTTGACTAGAGTGTCTTGGTGAGTCCAATCCTGAGTGAGTTATGTGCCATATGTGTGTGAGGTTTGGGTGTTATTCTGTGCATTGTATTTGATGTCTAGAACTTGCCCCGTGTATTTGCAAAGCGAAATAGTAGTTTTGTTCAGTCTTGAAAGTGATATAGGTATTTTTTTGTTAAACCAGTTATATATTTTACCCGCCTAATTGTTATGTATCGTAGTTAACCCTTTGAGCCTATAATACTTTTTCTTTGGCAACCACATTACAAGCCTTACCCATTTGTTTGAATTAACCATCTATTTGAACTTTTTCACCTCTCATGAGTACTTGAATTGTAATGAACTTTGTAAAAGTTAAAGTGTGGGGTAGTTGGTTTGGCTTTTGAGTGGAACTAATAAAATACGGAGAAAGGTGCACTATTTTGAAAAGGTAAGAGCCACTTGAATTGAAAAAGAAAGAAAACAAATAGTTGTATTGCTGTGAAAAATATTCCTTGATAGAGGTGACTCTTGATGTAATTGTACTTAAAGAAGTATGGAGTTAATATACATTGATGTGAAGGTGGAGTTATGGTTTGACATAAGTTTGTAGTTTTAAATGTTAAAGTGTATGTATTAAAGTACTTAGGGAGGTGTAGTCACTCTTATATCCAAATGTATCCTACCCGACCCGCAACCTACATTACAACTAATTAAAGTCCTACTTGATCTTAGACTGAATGAGCTCGATTAGTAGAGCAGTACACTACGGACAAGCCTATAGTGCATCTTTTGTGGCATATAAATGTTATTTCTGAGAGTGAGTAATTCTTTCTATCTTGAGTTCCTAATTGTTCTTAAATTTTATTGTGTGTGGAACTACTCTCTTTTGTTGTGTAAGGGCACTTGATTTATGAAGGAAAGGTAATGTCATTGACCTCTATGTTAGAGTAAGAGAGTGAGTTGTGAATAATGCATGGTACTTGTGAGTCAAATCTTGAGGGGAAGATGTTACACTCTTGTGCTTAGTCTATTTTAAAGATTCTTGGTGTGATGAGTTAGGAGAATTATTTAAAACGGTCGTGTCTATATAAAGTGTAGTTTGATTGCTCAAGGACGAGCAATGGTTTAAGTGTGGGGTGTTGATGGTAGGCTATAATTACGTATTTTAGTCGCTAATTATACTCTAATTTGCTACACATTAATTGAGTTTGAGCTTTAATCGCCAGTATTTTATAATAATTGCGTATTTTATGCCTTGTAGGAGTAATTTTGAGTTATGTAGATGCTATGGAACAAATTTGAGCTATTTGGAGTTTTGAAGTATGAGTAAAAGCCCAAGGGATTAAGCTGAGATCGTGTTAGGGGGTCAAGGATCAATTCTGGACGTCAAAATTCAAGGAAGAAGCAACTGCTGAAGAAATGTACTAGTGCGACGCACGGGGCAACGCACAGTGCGGGGCAGCGCACAGTGCAATGCATGAAAAGCAATAAGTTTGCAAGTTTTCCTATTTCGGCTAGAAAATGTATTTTCGTCTGGGCCCGACCCTACTTAGTATAAATACATGTAAAATATTTTTAGAGGACTTTTGACATACTTTAGACCTAGGGAGAGCACGGAGCCACCGTAGAGGCCAGAATTCATCAGATTCCATCTTTCTTCCATCAAACATAGTAATCTTTACTTTTTCTTGATGATTTGTTGTGTTTGCTACCATATCTATGTGGAGCTAAACTTCACGTTCTAGGGTTGTACTTGTCATGAATATTGAAGTTTATTAATTATATTACTGTTAATTCGAGTTATCATCTTTGGTTGTTTCTTTAATTCTGTGCATAATTGCTTAATTGTTTGGCCATGGAAAGGCTACATCTAGTACCGGACCGATGATTTGGATGACACGCCCCGATTTTTTTTTTTCAAGCATGACAGTTGAGTTCTATTTACTATCTATGCTATGCTTGGGAAAGCCGTGTTTAGATTAGAGTAGAATTAAAGAGAGCTTGTTTCTGAACCCGTGGCTCGGGGAAAGATTTCGCGGTTAGGATAGGAATATACCTAACAGTCTTGCTTAGTTAAATATCGTATTATATTTGTTCATGATAGATTCAAGACCATAGGAATATAGGATTGATGTATTATGGATAGACAGATAGTATTGTGGGAACGTGCTATTTATATAAACGATCTGGTCAACTAGCAATCATAGAAAATTTGGATTAACAGGTGTAATTACGAACCCAATAGGATTGATAAACCGACCACAACCCTGGAATCTATATCTCCCCGGGTTACGTGTTTAAATTTCACAATAGTAGTTATAATATAAAAATCAAACTCTTGATTATCTTGGACAATTAATCGATTTTATCTTGCTTAGTTAACGATTAATTTAAGTCTCTGTGAATTCGACATCCGACTTTCGAGTCACTTTATTACTTGACGGCCACGTATACTTGCGTGTACTTCGGGAACCAACAGACATAATGGAAATACAGCAAGTAAAACTACTCTATATTTACAATAAAAATGGCTTAGATTCCTACAAGGTAGAAGCATGTCCGTTGTCAGCAACCTTATCTGTAACATCAGAGTCTGCGCGCGCGCCGCTGTTTGCATCTACCTGCGGCTGGGCGCTGGCGAGAACTATCGGTGGGACGACATAGTTACAGATGCGCTTGTCATTTGGCGCGGCCAAGACCACGAGGCCGTCCATGGCGCTAGGCTTTGGGAGGCTTGCCAGGACGCCGTGGGGAACATCCAAGGGGTCATGGGGCATGGTTGGAAAGCCGCCCATGACATAAGTAATTCGTGTATGCTAAAAGGTATTGGTAACTCTTCATAAGTCCTAATCTTGAAAAGAAAGCAAGTTAATTACCTGTTATTACAAATAAAGGTGACGTAATAGTATAAAATTATTCCTATATTATTGATGTATATAATTTAAACTCATTAATTTAAATGTAACCTAATTTTGATCCGTGTCTGAGCATAATCTAGCAGTATAATATTCTCATTAAATTCTTACACTAATGAAGTTAATTACCTGTTATTTGTCACGACTCGAAATTCCCACCTTCGGACCGTGATGGCGCCTAACATTTCACTTGCTAGGCAAGCCAACGTTATAATAATATTAACTAATTTTTAAACAATCTTTAAATTATTAATAATCAAAGAAACAAATGCGGAAGAAAAGTTTGAAATATAGTGAAATAATCCATAAAAATGATGGTGTCTAAATACCATCCCAGAATTGGTGTCATAAGTGCACGAGCTTCTAGAATAAATACAAATAAAGGTCTGAATAAAATAAAATTTTGTGAAAATAAACACACAACTGAAGTAAAATAGAAGGGGACTTCAGAACTGCGGACGCCATGCAGTTATACCTCAAGTCTCCTCTAGTAGCTGAAATCCGAGCAAGTCTATGGTACGCCGCTGGGACCAACTCCAAAATCTGCACAAGAAGTGCAGAGTGCAGTATCAGTACAACCGACCCTATGTACTGGTAAGTGCTGAGCCTAACCTCGACGAAGTAGTGACGAAGCTAAGGCGGGTCACTTACATTACCTGTACGCAATATTAGTAACAGCAACAACAATAGAAATAAATCAGGTAACTCATTTATAATAATTGAAGCCAACTCAGCAGTCATAACCAATTATTATTTTCATCAATTCTATTGCAGCGTGCAACTCGCTCTCACAATACATTCGCATTCAATTCTGTTGCAGCATGCAACTCGCTCTCACAATATATTCACATTCGGTTATGTTGCGGAGTACAACCCGCTCCTCCAAGATATTCATTTTAATCAAGTTTGTTGCGGCGTGCAACCCGATCCACCAATATATATATGTATGTCCACTTTTAAATAACTCTGTTGCGGCGTGCAACCCGATCCTCCAATATGGACTTTTAATACGTCCGTTGCGACGTGCAACCCGATCCTCCAATATGGACTTTTTAATAAGTTTGTTGCGGCGTACAACCCAATCCTCCAATATATTCATTATAATTAATTCTGTTGCAGTGTGCAACCCGCTCCTCCAACATATTCATTTACCAATTCTTATAGAAGAAATTTCCCAAATAATTGCAATAATTGATATAAAATTATAAGACAACAAGCATACAATAATTATGATTTAATTATGAAATAAACAATGTCAAATAGCAAATTATTATAGAAATCAGGGAGAAAATAGGCAATTTAATATTTAATATGCTAAATGTCAAATAATAACTAAGACACATAATTCAAGTAGCATGTAATAATTAATGCAAGAATTCAAGAATTAATATTTTACAACGAATAGGAGAGAAACAATTATTATAAAAATTGATTCATGATTTAAAATAATTTATGATTTTTCAAGTAACAGGCAAACAATTAATTTGACGACGTATAGACACTCGTCACCTCGCCTATACGTCGTTCGCATGCAATTCACATAACAAATAATTTAAGGGTTCTATTCCCTCGAGTCAAGGTTAACCACGACACTTACCTCGATTTGCAAATTTCAATCAATTATTCAACCACAATTTTTCTTTTTAAATTTGCCTCCAAAATCTTCGAATCTATTCACAAATAATTCGATATATTCAGTACGAATCATAGGAATTAATTCCAGATGAATTTACAAATTTTTCGGATAAAAATCCAAAATTCATTAAAATATTCGGTAGTAGGACCCACGTCTCAAATCTCGGAAAAACTCACGAAATCCGAACACCCGTTCCGATACGAGTTAAACCATATAAAATTTGTCCAATTTCGATATCAAATGGACCTTCATATCTTAATTTTTTATTTTTGGAAAGTTTTAAAAAAAATTCAATTTCTTCCATCTAAATCCGAAATAAATGATGAATATAGGCTTAGATTTATGAAATACAATCACTATATGATAAAGAACACTTACCCAGTTCGAAATCGTGAAAAACTCCTTTGAAATCGCCCCTAAGCCGAGTTATAATTGAGGGTTTGTGAAAAATGGAAAAAATCCCGCTTTGGTTCCGTTTTAAGTCACAGGGGTTAGGCCTTCTTCGCGTTCGCAAAGGGCCTGTCTCATTCGCGATGAGTAGCAGCCCGTGGCTTTTGCGTTCGCGAGTCCTCCTTCGTGAAGGCTTTCCCCCACTGGCCTTCACGTTCGCGAGGCATTGCTCGCGTTCGCGATGAAGGAATGATCAACCCTCCCCCAGGTGTGCCTAACACTACGCGTTCGCGACTAAGCCTTCGCGTTCGCGAAGAAGAAAACTTCAGCTGCCCAGTTTACTCTTCGCGTTCGCGAGAATACCTTCGCGAACGCGAAGAAGGACATGCCAGAACACCTGCTGCAGCAAAATACCAGATTTTCAAAGTCCAAAATATCCCGTAGCCTATCCGAAACTCACCCGAGCCCTCGGGGCTCCAAACCAAACATGCACACAAGTCCTAAAATATCATACGAACTTGCTCGCGTGATCAAATCGCCAAAATGACACCTAGAACTACGAATCGGACACCAAATCAAAGGAGGTTTTCAAGAAAATTTTAAAACTTATATTTTTATAACCGGACGTCCGAATCACGTCAAATCAACTCCGATTCCCACCAAATTCGGCAGACAAGTTATAAATATTATAGTGGACCTATACCAGATCATTAAGCTTTCAAGTTTCATCAAAATTCCATATGTCGGGTTAGGGACCTCGAAATTCGATTTCGGGCATACGCCCAAGTCCCAAATCACGATACGGACCTACCGGAATTGTCAAAACACTGATCCGGGTCCGTTTGCTCAAAATGTTGACAAAGTCAACTTAGTTGAGTTTTAAAGCTCTATTTCACACTTTAATCCATTTTTCACATAAAAACTTTCCAGAAAATTGTACGGACTGCGGACGCAAGTCGAGAAATAATAAATGGTGATTTTCAAGGTCTTAGAACATAGAATTACTTATTAAATTTAAAGATGACATTTTGGGTCATCACATTCTCCACCTTTAAAACAACCGTTCGTTCTCAAACGGAGTTAGAAAAAAAATACCTGAGCTGGTGAATAAGTGTGGATATTTACTCCGCATGTCCGAATTGGACTCCTAGGTAGATGCCTCTACCAGCTGACCTCTCCATTGCACCCGAACTGAAGGATAACTCTTTGACTTCAACTGTCGGACCTGCCGGGCTAGAATAGCCACAGGCTCCTCCTCGTAAGTCAAATCTTTGTCCAATTGGACTGAGCTGAAATCTAACACATGGGACGGATCACCATGATATTTCCGGATCATAGACACATGGAACACCGGATGAACCGCTGATAAACTAGGTGGTAATGCAAGCCTGTAGGCTACTTCACCCACCCTTTCAAGAATTTCAAAGGGTCCGATATACCTAGGGCTCAACTTGCCCTTCTTTCCGAACCTCATTACACCTTTCATAGGTGAAACCCGGAGCAATATTCGTTCTCCAACCATAATGCAATATCACGAACTTTACGGTCGGCATAACTCTTTTGCCTAGACTGAGCTGTGTGAAGTCGATCCTGTATAATCTTGACCTTATCCAAGGCATCCTGTACCAAATCGGTACCAAATAACCGAGCCTCTCCCGGTTCAAACCAACCAACTGGCGATCGGCATCGCCTTCCATATAATGCCTCATATGGAGCCATCTGAATGCTCGACTGGTAGCTATTATTATAAGCAAACTCCGCAAGTGGTAAGAAATAATCCCAAGAACCTCCAAAGTCTATAACACAAGTGCGAAGCATATCTTCCAATATCTGAATAGTGCGCTCTGACTGTCCGTCTGTCTGTGGATGAAATGATGTACTCAACTCCACCCGTGTGCCTAACTCACGTTGTACAGCCCTCCAGAAATGTGAGGTAAACTGCGTACCTCGATCTGAAATAATAGACACGGGCACACCGTGAAGGCGGGCAATCTCACGAATGTAAATTTCATCTAACCTCTCTGAAGAATAGGTAACTGCCACTGGAATGAAATGGGCTGACTTGGTCAACCTGTCCACAATGACGCAAACTGCATCAAAGTTTCTCTGAGTCCATGGGA
Organism: Nicotiana tabacum; assembly: GCF_000715075.1. NCBI lineage: Eukaryota > Viridiplantae > Streptophyta > Magnoliopsida > Solanales > Solanaceae > Nicotiana > Nicotiana tabacum. The sequence goes on along the minus strand of NC_134089.1, from coordinate 402,230 downwards.
GCCCAACAACAAAATCCATAGTGATACGCTCCCACTTCCACTCAGGAATTTCTAACTTCTGAAGCAAACCACCAGGTCTTTGATGCTCGTACATAACTTGTTGACAATTCAGACACTGAGCTACATGTGTAACTATATCCTTTTTCATTCTCCTCCACCAATAATGTTGCCGCAAATCTTGATACATTTTGGCGGTACCTGGATGAATAGAATACCGGGAACTCTGTGCTTCTTCAAGAATTAATTCACGAAGCCCATCCACATTAGGCACACAAATACGACCCTGCATTCGCAGAACCCATCTTCCCCCACAGCAACCTGTTTGGCATCACCGTGCCACACTGTGTCCTTAAGGACAAGTAAGTGAGGATCATCATACTGCCTCTCTCTGATGCGCTCATATAAAGAAGACTGAGCGACTGTGCAAGCTAGAACCCGACTGGGTTTTGAAACATCTACCTCATGAACTGATTAGCCAAAGTCTGAACATCTGCAGCTAATGGCCTCTCACCAATCGGAATATACGCAAGACTGCCCATACTCGCAGCCTTTCTACTCAAGGCATTGGCCACCACATTGGCCTTTTCGGGGTGATACAAAATGGTGATATCATAGTATTTCAACAACTTCATCCATCTTCTTTGCCTAAAATTAAGATCATTTTGTTTGAACAGATACTGGAGGCTACGATGATCAGTAAATACCTCACACGAGACACCGTAGAGGTAATGCCTACAAATCTTTAGCGCACGAATAATGGCTGCCAATTTTAAGTCATGAGCAGGATAATTCTTCTCATGAACTTTCAACTGCTGCGACGCATATGCAATTACCTTGCAATCTTGAATTAATACTGCACCAAGCCCAATGTGATATGCGTCATAATATACCGTATACGATCCAGAGCCTGTGGGTAATACCAACACTGGCGCCGTAGTCAAAGTAGTCTTGAGCTTCTGAAAGCTCAACTCACATTCGTCTGACTATATGAATGGGACACCCTTCTGGGTTAGTCTGGTCAATGTGCTTGCTATAGATGAAAACCCTTCCACGAACCGAAGATAATAACCTGCCAAACCCAGGAAACTCCGAATTTCTATAACCGAAGTAGGTCTGGGCCAATTCTGAACAGCCTCAATCTTCTTAGGATCCACCTTTATGCCTTCTGCCGATACAACATGTCCCTAAAAGGCAAATGAGTCTAACCAAAACTCACATTTTGAAAATTTGGCATATAACTGATTATTCTTCAAGGTGTGAAGCACACTTCGAAGATGCTGCCCATGCTCCTCTTGACTGCTGGAGTAAATCAAGATATCATCAATGAATACAACCACAAAAGAATCCAAATAAGGCTTGAACACTCGATTCATCAAATCCATAAATGTTGCTAGAGCATTTGTTCACCCAGATGACATCACTAGGAACTCGTAATGTCCATACCGAGTCCGAAAAGTTGTCTTAGGGACATCAGATGCCCTAATCTTCAACCGATGGTGGCCAGACCTTAAATCGATCTTCAAAAATAACTTGTCACCCTGAAGCTGATCAAATAAGTCATCAATTCTTGGCAGCGGGTATTTGTTTTTTATAGTGGCCTTGTTCAACTACCGATAGTCTATACACATCCTCATAGAGCCATCCTTCTTCTTTACAAATAATACTGGTGCACCCCAGGGCGAGACACTAGGTCTAATGAATCCCTGATCAAGCAAGTCTTGTAACTGCTCTTTCAATTCTTTCAACTCCGGCAGGGCCATACGGTATGGTGGAATAGAAATGGACTGAGTGCCCGGAGCCAAATCAATACAAGAAGTCAATATCTCTGTCGGGTGGCATCCCCGGCAAATCTGCAGGAAATACTACTGGAAATTCAAGAACAACTGGTACTGAGACCATAGAAGGGACATCCGCACTAGGATCGTGAATATAAGCCAAATAGGCTAGACACCCTTTCTCTACCATACACCGAGCTTTCATATAAGAAATAACCCTGCTGGTAGAATGACTAGGAGTTCCTTTCCACTCTAACCGAGGTAACCCCGACATAGCTAGGGTCACTGTCTTGGCAGGACAATCCAATATAGCATGATAAGGAGACAGCCAATCCATACCTAAGATGATATAAAAATCTACCATATCAAGAAGTAGAAGATCCACACTAGTCTCAAGATTACCAATAGTAACCATACACGAATGATAGACATGATCTACTACAACAGAGTCTCCCACCGGTGTAGATACAAAAACAGAAGCACTTAGAAAATCACAAGGCTCAACCAAATATGAAGCAAAATAGGAGGACACATAGGAATAATACCTGTGATCACATCATCGGATGACTCGGCCTCAAGCCTAGCTGGAAAAGCATAAAATTGGGGCTGGGCCCCACCACTCTGAACTGCGTCCCTGGGACGGCCTCTGACTGGCTGGCCTCCACCTCTAACGGTCTGACCTTCACCTCTAATGGCCTGACCTCCACCTCTAATAGCCTGACCTCCACCTCGAGCTGCCTGACCCCTACCTCTAGCTAGCTGAGTAGGCGGTGAAGCAACCGGTGCCGGTATGATAGCATGAGAATCTTGCCGAGATCTGTTACTCGCCAATCTAGGGCAATACATCCTGATGTGACCAATGTTCCCACACTCATAGCACCCATCCTGATGCCGTAGCTGCTAAAGCTGAAGCTGACCCAAATGGGGCGGATAACCGCTGTAGTAACTCTGGAGTGGTGGTGCACTGATAGGAGCTGAATGTGCACTGAATGCTGGCTGCCCAGAGTAAGGCATAATAGGACCGTGACTCCCTGAAGTACCGGGAGATGCATGAAGTGCTGAATGAAACGGTCTGGGAGGATGACCCCTACCAAAATTACCTCTGCCTCTAGATGAGGCACCACTGAAACCACCGAACTGACGAGGCCTCTTATCGGACCTCTACCCTCTCTCCTGTGCAAAAACCATCTCGATTCTTCTTGCGACATTAGCAGCCGCCTGAAAATAAATCTCTCTTCCGGTCTCATTGGCTATCTGAAGTCTGATAGGGTGTGTGAGTCCCTCAATAAACCTCCTCACTCTCTCTCCCTTCGTAGGTAGTAAAAGGAGAGAGCATGACGGGCCAAATCCACAAAACGGGACTCATACTAAGTAACAGTCATACTGCCCTGCTGTAGACGCTCAAATTGCTTGCGGAATTCCTCTCTCAGTGTGATAGGAAGGAACTTTTCAAGAAATAGCTGAGAGAACTGCTCCCATGTAAGTGCAGGCGATCCGACTGGTCGGGTCAATGTGTAATCTCTCCACCACCTCTTGGCGGAACCCGTCATCTGAAATACCTCAAAATCTACCCCATTGGTCTCAACTATACCCATGTTCCGCAGCACCTCATGGCAGCATTCAATATAATCTTGTGGGTCCTCAGAAGGTGTACCACTAAAGTGAACTGGAAAGAGCTTGGTAAACTTATCCAGTCTCAATAAGGCCTCAAAAGATATGGCGGGCCTATCACCGATTTGTGCCGCAACAACTGGCTGAACTACCCCAACTGGCGGGGCTGCTGGAGCCTGATTCTGGGGAGCCATCTGCTCCGGAGCGGGAGTAGTGGGAGTTTGTGCTCCTCCCCCAACCTGTGAGACGGCTGGTGCCACTGGAAATGTACCATTCTGGGCCACGCCCTCCATAAGACTTACCAAATGGGCTAGAGCATCCTGAAGTACTAGAGTAGCTATGAATCCTTCCGGGACCTGAACTGGTCCAACTGATACATTCTGAACTGGAACCTCCTCCTGAAGGTCTACATGTGGTTCTACAACAGGTGCAGCTGCTCGAGCTCTAGACTGAGGTCTACCTCGGCCTCTAGCACGGCCTCGGCCTTGACCTCTACCCCTGACCATAGTTGCCACCGGGGGTTCTGGTCCCTGTCTATCGGTAGAGGTATTATGTGTTCTCACCATCTGCGAGAGAATAAGAGTATAATGGTTCAATCATCGATGATAGAATAAAATCGCATGACAGAATAAGAAAGAGGTGATATTGTTCCTAAACTTCATAGCCTCTGAGAGATAAGTCGGACGTCTCCGTACCGATCCTTCAGACTCTACTAAGCTTGCTCGTGACTCGTGAGACCTATGTAACCTAGTGCTCTGATACCAACTGTCACGACCCGAAATTCCCACCTTCGGACCGTGATGACGCCTAACATTTCACTTGTTAGGCAATCCAACGTTAGAATAATATTAACTATTTTTTAAATTATCTTTAAATTATTAATAATCAAAGAAACAAATACGGAAGCAAAGTTTGAAATATAGTGAAATAATCCATAAAAACGACGGTGTCTAAATACCATCCCAAAATTGGTGTCACAAGTACACGAGCTTCTAGAATAAATACAAATAAAGGTCTGAATAAAATAAAATTGTCTGGAAATAAACACACAGCTAAAGTAAAATAGAAGGGGACTTCAGAACTGCGGACGCCATGCAATTATACCTCAAGTCTCCTCTGGTAGCTGAAATCCGAGCAAGTTTATGGTACGCCGCTGGGACCAACTCCAAAATCTGTACAAGAAGTGCAGAGTGTAGTATCAGTACAACCAACCCAATGTACTGGTAAGAGATGAGCCTAACCTCGACGAAGTAGTGACGAGGCTAAGGCGGGTCACTTACATTACCTGTATGCAATAATAGTAACAACAACAATAATAGAAATAAGTCAGGTAACTCATTTATAATAATTGAAGCCAACTCGGCAGTCATAACCAATTATCATTTCCATCAATTCTGTTGCAGCGTACAACCCGCTCTCACAATACATTCGCATTTAATTCTGTTACAGCGTGCAACCCGCTCTCACAATATATTCACATTCGGTTCTGTTGCGGCGTGCAACCCGCTCCTCCAATATATTCATTTTAATCAAGTCTGTTGCGGCGTGCAACCTGATCCACCAATATATATATATGTATGTCGACTTTTAAATAAGTCTGTTGCGGCGTGCAACCCGATCCTCCAATATGAACTTTTAATAAGTCCGTTGCGGTGTGCAACCCGATCCTCCAATATGGACTTTTAATAAGTCTGCTGCGGCGTGCAACTCGATCCTCCAATGTGGACTTTTAATAAGTCTGTTGTGGCATGCAACCCGATCCTCCAATATATTCATTATAATTAATTCTGTTGCGGCGTGCAACCCGCTCCTCCAACATATTCATTTACCAATTCTTATGGAAGAAATTTCCCAAATAATTGCAACAATTGATATAAAATTATAAGACAACAAGCATACAATAATTATCATTTAATTATGAAACAAACAATGTCAAATAGCAAATTATTATAGAAATCAGGGAGAAAATAGGCAGTTTAATATTTAATATGCTAAATATCAAATAACAATTAAGACACATAATTCAAGTAGCATGTAACAATTAATGCAAGAATTCAAGAATTAATATTTTACAAAGAATAGGAGAGAAATAATTATTATAAAAATTAATTCATGATTTAAAACAAGTTATGATTTTTTAATTAATAGGTAAACAATTAATTTGACGACGTATAGACACTCGTCACCTCGCATATACGTCGTTCACATGCAATTCACATAACAAACAATTTAAGGGTTCTATTCCCTCGAGTCAAGGTTAACCACGACACTTACCTCGCTTTGCAAATTTCAATCAATTATTCAACCACAGCTTTTCCTTTGAAATTTGCCTCTGAAAGCTTCAAAGCTATTCACAAAAAATTCGATATATTCAATACGAATCATAGGAATTAATTCCACTTGAATTTACAAATTTTCGGATAAAAATTCGAAATTAATTAAAATATTCGGCAGTGGGACCCACGTCACAAATCTCAAAAAAACTCACAAAATTCGAATACCCGTTCCGATACGAGTTCAACCATACAAAATTTGTCCAATTCCGATATCAAATGGACCTTCAAATCTTAATTTTTCGTTTTTGGAAAGTTTTACAAAAAATCCAATTTCTTCCATCTAAATCCGAAATAAATGATGAATATAGGCTTAGATTTATGAAATACAATCACTATATGATAAAGAACACTTTCCCAGTTCAAAATCGTGAAAAACTCCTTTGAAATCGCCCCTAAGCCGAGTTATAATTGAGGGTTTGTGAAAAATGGGGAAAATCCTGTTTTGGTTCTGTTTTAAGTCACAGGGGGCAGGCCTTCTTCGCGTTCACGAAGGGCATGTCGCGTTCGCGATGAGTAGCAGCCCGTGGCTTTCGCGTTCGCGAGTCCTCCTTCACATTCGCGAAGGCTTTCCCCCCTGGCCTTCGCGTTCGTGAGGCATTGCTCGTGTTCGCGATGAAGGAATGATTAACCCTCCCCCAGGCGTGCCTAACACTACGCGTTCGCGAGGATCTTGTCGCGTTCGCAAAGGGTAATGCCCCCGTCGCTTCGCGTTCGCGAAGAAGAAAACTTCAGCTGCCCAGTTTACTCTTCACGTTCGCGAGAGTACCTTCGCGAACGCGAAGAAGGACATGCCAGAACACCTGGTGCAGCAAAATACCAGATTTTCAAAGTCCAAAACATCTCGTAGCCTATCCGAAACTCACCTGAGCCCTCAAGGCTCCAAACCAAACTTGCACACAAGTCCTAAAATATCATACGAACTTGTTCGCGTGATCAAATCGCCAAAATAACACCTAGAACTACGAATCGGACACCAAATCAAAGGAAGTTTTCAAGAAAATTTTAAAACTTATATTTTTACAACCGGACGTCCGAATCACGTCAAATCAACTCTGATTCCCACCAAATTCAGCAGACAAGTTATAAATATTATAGTGGACCTATACCAGGCTCCAGAACCAAAATAAGGACCCGAGATTAATAAATCAAATATCAGAAATTTCTTAGAAATCATTAAGCTTTCAAGCTTTTAATGTTTCATCAAAATTCCATATCTCGGGCTAGAGACCTCAGAATTCAATTCTGGGTATACGCCCAAGTCCCAAATCACGATACGAACCTACCAAAATTGTCAAAATACTGATCCGGGTCTATTTACTCAAAATATTGACCAAAGTCAACTTAGTTGAGTTTTAAAGCTCTATTTCACACTTTAATCCATTTTTCACATAAAAACTTTTCAGAAAATTGTACGGACTGCGCATGCAATTCAAGAAATAATAAATGGTGATTTTCAAGGTCTTAGAACATAGAATTACTTATTAAATTTAAAGATGACATTTTGGGTCATCACATTCTCCACCTCTAAAACAACTGTTCGTCCTCAAACGGAGTTAGAAATAAAATACCTGAGCTGGTGAATAAGTGTGGATATTTACTCCGCATGTCCGAATCGGACTCCTAGGTAGATGCCTCTACCAGCTGACCTCTCCATTGCACCCGAACTGAAGGATAACTCTTTGACTTCAACTGTCGGACCTGCCGGGCTAGAATAGCCACAGGCTCCTCCTCGTAAGTCAAATCTTTGTCCAATTGGACTGAGCTGAAATCTAACACATGGGACGGATCACCATGATATTTCCGGAGCATAGACACATGGAACACCGGATGAACCGCTGATAAATTAGGTGGTAATGCAAGCCTGTAGGCTACTTCACCCACCCTTTCAAGAATTTCAAAGGGTCCGATATACCTAGGGCTCAACTTGCCCTTCTTTCCGAACCTCATTACACCTTTCATAGGTGAAACCTGGAGCAATATTCGTTCTCCAATCATGCATGCAATATCATGAACTTTACGGTCGGCATAACCCTTTTTCCTAGACTGAGCTGTGCGAAGTCGATCCTGAATAATCTTGACCTTATCTAAGGAATCCTGTACCAAATCGGTACCCAACAACCGAGCCTCTCCCGGTTCAAACCAACCAACTGGCGATCGGCATCGCCTTCCGTATAATGCCTCATATGGATCCATCTGAATGCTCAACTGGTAGCTATTATTATAAGCAAACTCCGTAAGTGGTAAGAAATGATCCCAAGAACCTCCAAAGTCTATAACACAAGCGCGGAGTATATCTTCCAATACCTAAATAGTGCGCTCTGACTGTCCGCCTGTCTGTGGATGAAATGTTGTACTCAACTCCATCCGCGTGCCTAAATCATGTTGTACAGCCCTCCAGAAATGTGAGGTAAACTGTGTACCTCGATCTGAAATAATAGACACGGGTACACCGTGAAGGCGGACAATCTCACGAATGTAAATTTCATCTAACCTCTCTGAAGAATAGGTAATTGCCACTGTAATGAAATGGGCTGACTTGGTCAACCTGTCCACAATGACACAAACTGCGTCAAATTTTCTCTGAGTCCACGGGAGCCTAACAACAAAATCCATAGTGATACGCTCCCACTTCCACTCAGGAATTTCTAACTTATGAAGCAAACCACCAGGTCTCTGATGCTCGTACTTAACTTGCTGACAATTCAGACATCGAGCTACATGTGCAACTATATCCTTTTTCATTCTCCTCCAACAATAATATTGCCGCAAATCTTGATACATTTTGGCAGTACCTGGATGAATAGAATACCTGGAACTGTGTGCTTCTTCAAGAATTAATTCACGAAGCCCGTCAACATTAGGCACACAAATGCGACCTTGCATTCGCAGAACCCCATCTTCCCCCACATTAACCTGTTTAGCATCACCGTGCCACACCGTGTCCTAAAGGACAAGTAAGTGAGGATCATCATATTGCCTCTCTCTGATGTGCTCATATAAAGAAGAGCGAGCGACTGTGCAAGCTAGAACCCGACTGGGTTCTGAAACATCTAATCTCACGAACTGAAAGTCTGAACATCTGCAGCTAATGGCCTCTCACCATAGCCTTTCTACTCAATGTATCGGCAACCACATTGGCCTTTCCGGGGTGATACAAAATAGTGATATCATAGTCTTTCAACAACTCCATCCATCTTCTTTGCCTCAAATTAAGATCATTTTGTTTGAACAGATACTGGAGGCTACGATGATCAGTAAATACCTCACACGAGACACCATAGAGGTAAGGCCTCCAAATCTTCAGCGCATGAACAATGGCTGTCAATTCTAAGTCATGAATAGGATAATTCTTCTGGTGAACTTTCAATTGTTGCGACGCATATGCAATTACCTTGACATCTTGCATTAATACTGCACCAAGTCCAATGTGAGATGCGTCATAATATACCGTATACGATCCTGAATATGTGGGTAATACCAACACTGGCGCCGTAGTCAAAGCGATCTTGAGCTTCTGAAAGCTCAACTCACATTCGTCTGACCATCTGAATGGGACACCCGTCTGGGTTAGTCTGGTCAATGTGCTTGCTATAGATGAAAATGCTTCCATGAACCGATGATAATAATCTGCCAAACCCAGGAAACTACGGATTTCTGTAACCGAAGTAGGTCTAGGCCAATTCTGAACAGCCTCAATCTTCTTAGGATCCACCTTTATGCCTTCTGCCGATACAAGATGTCCCAAAAAGGCAACTGAGTCTAACCAAAACTCACATTTTGAAAATTTGGCATATAACTGATTATTCTTCAAGGTGTGAAGCACACTTCGAAGATGCTGCTCATGATACTCTCGACTGCTGGAGTAAATCAAGATATCATCAATGAATACAACCACAAAAGAATCCAAATAAGGCTTGAACACCCGATTCATCAAATCCATAAATGCTGCTGGAGCATTTGTCAACACAAATGACATCACTAGGAACTTGTAATGCCCATACCGAGTCCGAAAAGTTGTCTTAGGGACATTAGATTCCCTAATCTTCAACTGATGGTGGCCAGACCTTAAATCGATCTTCGAAAATACCTTGTCACCCTAAAGCTGATCAAATAAGTCATCAATTCTTGGCAGCAGGAATTTGTTTTTTATAGTGGCCTTGTTCAACTACCGATAGTCTATACACATCCTCATAGAGCGATCATTCTTCTTTACAAATAATACGGGTGTACCCCAGGGCAAGACACTAGGTCTAATGAATCCTTGATCAAGCAAGTCTTGTAACTGCTCTTTCAATTCTTTCAACTCCGGCGGGGCCATACGGTATGGTGGAATAGAAATGGGCTGAGTGCCCGGAGCCAAATCAATACAGAAGTCAATATCTCTGTCGGGTGGCATCCCTGGCAAATCTGCAGGAAATACTTCTGGAAATTCACGAACAACTGGTACTGAGTCCGTAGAAGGGCCATCCGCACTGGGATCGTGAATATAAGCCAAATAGGCTAGACACCCTTTCTCTACCATACGTCGAGCTTTCATATAAGAAATAACCCTGCTGGCAGAATGACCAAGATTCCTTTCCACTCTAACCGAGGTAACCCCGGCATAGCTAGGGTCGCTGTCTTGGCATGACAATCCAATATAGCATGATAAGGAGACAGCCAATCCATACCCAAGATGACATCAAAATCTACCATATCAAGAAGTAAAAGATCCACACTAGTCTCAAGATTACCAATAGTAACCACACACAAATGATAGACATGATCTACTACAACAGAATCTCCCACCGTTGTAGATACAAAAACAGAAGCACTTAGAGAATCACAAGGCTCAACAAAATATGAAGCAAAATAGAAGGACACATAGGAATAAGTAGATCCTAGATCAAATAGAATTGAAGCATCTCTATGGCAAACTAGAATAATACGTGTGATCATAGAATCAGATGACTCGGCCTCAGGCCTAGTTGGAAAAGCATAAAATCGGGGCTGGGGCCCACCACTATGAACTGCGTCCCTGGGACGGCCTCTGACTGGATGGCCTCCACCTCTAGCGGTCTGACCTCCACCTCTAATGGCCTGACCTCTACCACTAATAGCCTGACCTCCACCTCTAGATGCCTAACCCCTACCTCTAGCTGGCTGAGCAGGCGGTGAAGCAACCGGTGCCGGTATGATATCACGAGAATTTGTTACTCGCCAATCTAGGGCAATACCTCCTAATGTGACCAATGTTCCCACATTCATAGCACCCATCCTGATGTCGTGGCTGCTGAAGCTGAAGCTGACCCAAATGGGCCGGATAACCGCTATAGTAACTCTGGAGTGGTGGTGCACTGATAGGAGCTGAATGAGCACTGAATGCTGGCTACCCAAAGTAAGTCATAATAGTATCGTGACTCCCTGAAGCATTGGGAGATGCATGAAGTGCTGAATGAAACGGTCTGGGAGGATGACCCCTACCAAAATTACCTCTGCCTCCAGACGAGGCACCACTGAAACCACCGAACTGACGAGGCCTCTTATCGGACCTCTACCTTCTCTCATGTACAAAAACCATCTCGATCCTCCTTGCGACATTAGCAGCCACCTGAAAATAAATCTCACTTCCGGTCTCCTTGGCCATCTGAAGTCTGATAGGGTGAGTGAGTCCCTCAATAAACCCCCTTCACTCTCTCTCCCTCCGTAGGTAGTAAAAGGAGAGCATGACGGGCCAAATCCACAAAATGGGACTCACACTGAGTAACAGTCATATTGCCCTGCTGTAAATGCTCAAATTGCTTGCGGAATTCCTCTCTTAGTGTGATAGGAAGGAACGTTTCCAGAAATAGCTGAGAGAACTGCTCCCATGTAAGTGCAGGCGATCCGACTGGTCGGGTCAATGTGTAATCTCTCCACCACCTCTTGGCGGAACCCGTCATCTGAAATACAGCAAAATCAACCCCATTGGTCTCAACTATACCCATGTTCCGTAGCACCTCATGGCAGCGTTCAAGATAATCATGTGGGTCCTCAGAAGGTGTACCACTGAAGTAAACTGGAAAGAGCTTGGTAAACTTATCCAGTATTAATAAGGCCTTAAAAGACATGGCGGGCCTATCACCGATCTGTGCTGCAACAACTGGCTGAACTACCCCAACTGGCGGGGCTGCTGGAGCCTGATTCTGGGGAGCCATCTGCTCCGGAGCAGGAGTAGTGGGAGTTTGTGCTCTTCCTACAACCTGTGAGACGGCTGGTGCCACTGGAAATATACCATTCTGGGCCACGCCCTCCATAAGACTTACCAAACGGGTAGAGCGTCCTGAAGTACTGGAGTGGCTATGAATCCTTCCGGGAACTGAACTGGTTCAACTGATACATTTTGAATTGGAACCTCCTCCTAAAGGTCTACCTGAGGTTCTACAACAGGGGCAGTTGCTCGAGCTCTAGACTAAGCTCTACCTCGGCCTCTAGCATGACCTCGGCCTCGACCTCTACCCCTGGCCATAGTTGCTACCGGGGGTTCTGGTCCCTGTCCATCGGTAGAGGTATTATGTGTTCTCACAATCTGTGAGAGAATAAGAGTAGAATGGTTCAATCATCGATGATAGAATAAAATCGCACGACAGAATAAGAAAGAGGTGATATTGTTCCTAAACTTTATAGCCTCTGAGAGATAAGTCGGACGTCTCCCTACCGATCCTTCAGACTCTACTAAGCTTGCTCGTGACTCGTGAGACCTATGTAACCTAGTGCTCTGATACCAACTGTCACGACCCGAAATTCCCACCTTCGGACCGTGATGACGCCTAACATTTCACTTGATAGGCAAGCCAACGCTAGAATAATATTAACCAATTTTTAAACAATCTTTAAATTATTAATAATCAAAGAAATATATGCGGAAGCAAAGTTTGAAATATAGTGAAATAATCCATAAAAACGACGGTGTCTAAATACTATCCCAGAATTGGTGTCACAAGTGCGCGAGCTTCTAGAATAAATACAAATAAAGGTCTGAATAAAATAAAGCTGTCTGGAAATAAACACACAGCTGAAGTAAAATAGAAGGGGACTTTTGAACTGCAGACGTCATGTAGTTATACCTCAAGTCTCTTCTGGTAGCTGAAATCCGAGAAAGTCTATGGTACGCCGCTGGGACCAACTCCAAAATCTGCACAAGAAGTGCAGAGTGTAGTATCAGTAAAACTGACCCCATGTACTGGTAAGTGCTGAGCCTAACCCCGACGAAGTAGTGACGAGGCTAAGGCGGGTCATTTACATTACATGTACGCAATATTAGTAACAACAACAATAATAGAAATAAATCAGGTAACTCATTTATAATAATTGAAGCCAACTCAGCAGTCATAACTAATTATCATTTCCATCAATTCTGTTGCAGCTTGCAACCCGCTCTCACAATATATTCGCATTCAATTCTGTTGTAGCGTGCAACCCGCTCTCACAATATATTCACATTCGGTTCTGTAGCGACGTGCAACCCGCTCCTCCAATTTATTCATTTTAATTAAGTCTGTTGCAGCGTGCAACCCGATCCACCAATATATATATGTATGTAAACTTTTAAATAAGTCTGTTGCGGCGTGCAACCCGATCCTCCAATATGGACTTTTAATAAGTCCGTTGTGGCGTGCAACCCGATCCTCCAATATGGACTTTTTAATAAGTCTGTTGCGGCGTGCAACCCGATCCTCCAATGTGGACTTTTAATAAATTTGTTGCGGCGTACAACCCGATCCTCCAATATATTCATTATAATTAGTTCTGTTGCGGCGTGCAACCCGCTCCTCCAACATATTCATTTACCAATTTTTATAGAAGAAATTTCCCAAATAATTGCAACAATTGATATAAAATTATAAGACAACAAATATACAATAATTATAATTTAATTATGAAACAAACAATGTCAAATAGAAAATTATTATAGAAATTAGGGAGAAAATAGGTATTTTAATATTTAATATGCTAAATGTCAAATAATAATTAAGACACATAATTCAAGTAGAATGTAACAATTAATGCAGGAATTCAAGAATTAATATTTTACAACGAATAGGAGAGAAATAATTATTATAAAAATTAATTCATAATTTAAAATAATTTATGATATTTTAAGTAACAGGCAAATAATTAATTTGTCGATGTATAGACACTCGTCACCTCGCCTATACGTCGTTCACATGCAATTCACATAACAAACAATTTAAGGGTTCTATTCCCTCGAGTCAAGGTTAACCACGAAACTTACCTCGCTTTCCAACAAATAATTAAAATATTCGGCAGTGGGACCCACATCTCAAATTTCGGAAAAACTTGCGAAATTCGAACACCCGTTCCAATACGAGTTTAACCATATAAAATTTGTCCAATTCCGATATCAAATGAATCTTCAAATCTTAATTTTTCGTTTTTGGAAAGTTTTACAAAAATTCCAATTTCTTCCATCTAAATCCGAAATAAATATTGAATATAGGCTTAGATATATGAAATATAATCACTATATGATAAAGAACACTTACCCAGTTCGAAATCGTGAAAAACTCCTTTGAAATCGCCCCTAAGCCGAGTTATACTTGAGGGTTTGTGAAAAATGAAAAAAATCCCGTTTTGGTTCTGTTTTAAGTCACAGGGGTTAGGCCTTCTTCGCGTTCGCGAAGGGCCTGTCGCGCTCGCGATGAGTAGCAGCCCGTGGCTTTCACGTTTGCGAGTCCTCCTTCGCGTTCGCGAAGGCTTCTCCCCTAGCCTTCGCGTTCGCGAGGCATTGCTCGCGTTCGCGATGAAGGAATGACCAACCCTCCCCCAGGTGTGCCTAACACTACGCGTTCGCGAAGGGTAATGCCCCCAAGCCTTCGCGTTCGCGAAGAATAAAACTTCAGCTGCCCAGTTTACTCTTAGCGTTCGCGAGAGTACCTTCGCGAACGCGAAGAAGGACATGCCAGAATACCTGCTGCAGCAAAATACCAGATTTTCAAAGTCCAAAACATCCTGTAGCCTATCCGAAACTCACCCGAGCCCTCGGGACTCCAAACCAAACATGCACACAAGTCCTAAAATATCATACGAACTTGCTCGCGCGATCAAATCACCAAAATAACACCTAGAACTATGAATCGGACACCAAATCAAAGGAAGTTTTCAAGAAAACTTTAAAACTTATATTTTTACAACCGGATGTCCAAATCACGTCAAATCAACTCCGATTCCTACCAAATTCGGCAGACAAGTCATAAATATTATAGTGGACCTATACCGGGCTCCAGAACTAAAATACGGATCCGAGGTCAATAAATCCAACATCAGTAATTTCTTACAAATCATTAAGCTTTCAAGCTTTTAATGTTTCATCAAAATTCTATATCTCGGGTTAGGGACCTCGGAATTCGATTTCGGGCATACGCCCAAGTCCCAAATCACGATACGGACCTATCAAAATTATCAAAATACTGATCCGGGTCCGTTTGCTCAAAATATTGACCAAAGTCAACTTAGTTGAGTTTTAAAGCTCTATTTCACATTTTAATCTATTTTCCACATAAAAACTTTCCGGAAAATTGTACGGACTGCGCACACAAGTCGAGAAATGATAAATTGTGCTTTTCGAGGTTTTAGAACACAGAATTACTTATTAAATTTAAAGATAACATTTTAAGTCATGGTTTATCGAGTTCCATTCTGCTGACTGCTTGACAGTGCCAAACCTTTGAATTCTCTAAAGAAGTCCATTAATAACACTAATTTTCGTATTCTGTGTATGGGTGTGGACTGTGGAGTTTCCAACTCAAACATATTTCATCATAGGATTCATAGAAACATTATATTAGGTGTAGTTGATTAGGATGACCATTAGTCAGGTAAGAAAAGGGTCAAACATAATTATGTATGATTTGTTTTCACCTCATTTCACCCCAAAAAAACACTGCTTGCTTTATCCTATAAATACATGTTGTCAGATTCCTTAGAGTTAACCAATTATATTTGATTAATTTTTTTTTTTTTTGGCATTTTGTAAATGCTTTATATTTTTAAAGGTATGGTGCATATTTAAGTAGTTACTAAATATGATTTTTTTTTCTATTTTGAATCAGAGCGCAGCGCTTATATCCAAAGTCGAACAAAAAAAAAACATAGTTGATTCTCGTAAATGAGTATACACATTTGAATATTCATTTTGTTAATACAAAGGCTGTAATAATTGTAAGTATTTCACAACTAAAGTCAAGGCAATTGTAACTGATGCCCAAATTGAAGGCATATCACATCTTGCATGCTGGAAAAGGAAGCCGAAGCCATTTTCAATTGTTGAAAAATAAAAGCCCATATCACATGCATGCTCTAAAGGAGATACCCAATTTCTGGATACTGTTAAAAAGATTGTATGGACAAGTATGAGAGCAAGCTCCCGTGAAAGGAATTGACACGAGAGATTTGTCATTATATAGTTCTTAGAACGCTTATGATTTACATTGGATAAATGCAAAGCTGATAACATTGTAAAAGTTTGGGTCAAGTTGAGCGGATTGGGCTATAACCTATTGTTTAGTCTATCTTGACCAACCCATATTGATCCAAGTGAACTTTGGGTTGGATTGGGCATTGATCCATTTATTGGTTCAACCCATCTTAACTAGCCCAAACTGTTAAAGGGGCACAACCATTGGAGATGCAGAGACAGAATAGAGGAGGAAGAAGAGAGATAGAGAACTACTTTTAGGAAATATCGGATATTCTTTATAAGAGTATATTGTACATGTATATATACATACTGTCAAGCAACCACTAACTTCTTAACAATAATGTAATAGCTGTTGACAGGTGTACTACTAACTCACTAACTAACTCCTAACAGTCCAACTAGCTCCTACACTGTATATGCTTCTCAACACTCCCCCTCAAGTTGAAGGATAGAAAAGGTTCTTCATTTCCAGCTTGCTAATCAAATACTCATGTTGTAGCTTGCATAGACTCTTGGTAAGCAGATCAACAGGTTGTTCCTTAGTCCCAATGTGTTGAGTCTGAATCTGGCCAGCTTGAATTTTTTCCCTTACAGAATGGCAATCAATGTCAAAGTGCTTTGTCCTCTCATGGAATATAGGGTGTGCTGCAATCTGTATAGCAGCTTTGCTATCACAAAATACCTGCACAGGAGTGTTCACTGTAACTCCCAGTTTTTCAAATAAGCCAACTAGCCAAGTGACTTCAGCAACAGTAGCTGCCATGCTTTTGAATTCTGATTCAACTGAACTTCTAGAAATTGTACTTTGTTTCTTGGATTTTCAAGAGATTAAAGCTCCATCAAACTTAACTATATAGCCAGTGATATATTTCCGTGTCTCTACACATGAACCCCAATCTGAGTCACAGTAGGCAACTAGCTGCTTGTTTCCTTTTGCTGGTATAAACCGTCCCAATCCTGTTGTTCCCTTGACATACTTGACCACTCGTATAGCTACTTCCATATGCGATTGCTTGGGGGCATGCATGTGTTGACTAAGTACTTGAACAACAAAGGCAATATCTGGCCTTCTCATTGTCAAGTATAGTAGTGTGCCTACTAACCTATGATAGCTACTTGGGTCCTCAAGTTGTGTATCTGTAGATGCTTCACCTTTGTTCATGAACTTGTCAAATGCTACTGAGGCTCAGCTCAGACACTAACTCAAGAGCATATTTCATTTGGTTCATAAGAATTCCTTCTTTAGATCTGGAGAACTCAATTCCTAGAAAGAATTTTAATTCTCCCAAGTCCTTCATCTTGAACTT
The DNA here is from genome assembly GCF_000715075.1 of Nicotiana tabacum. Taxonomy (NCBI): domain Eukaryota; kingdom Viridiplantae; phylum Streptophyta; class Magnoliopsida; order Solanales; family Solanaceae; genus Nicotiana; species Nicotiana tabacum. The sequence goes on along the minus strand of NC_134089.1, from coordinate 384,742 downwards.
AGCTTGCAAACCTGTCCTCACCTGATGAATAAGATCTAAGTTGTTTCCAGTAACCAGAAGATCATCAACATACACAAGAATTATGACTAGATCACCACCTACTCTTTGTGTGAAAAGAGAGTAGTCATAATGAGACTGTACAAATATCATATCATTCAAGGCAGAGGTCAGCTTCAGGTTCCACTGTCTAGGAGCCTGCTTAAGCCCATACGGGGACTTATGCAACCTACATACCTTCTAATGATGACACTCTCCCTGGCTGGCTAAGCCATATAGAATCGACATATAGACCTCCTCAAGGAGATTACCTTGAAGGAATGCATTGTGCACATCTATTTGGAAGATAAACCAGCTAGATACTGCAACCAAAGCCACTACAAATCTCAATGTGACCATTTTGGCCACAGGAGAGAAGGTTTCTTTGTAATCCAGACCTTCAAGATGATTATACTCCTTAGCAACCATTCTATCATTATATCTCTCTACCTCCCCAGTAGTCTTATATTTAACCTTGAATACCCACTTGTAGCCAATAGGGTCCTTACCAGGAGGCAGGTCTACAATGGACCAGGTCTGATTCTCCTCTAGAGCAGCAATCTCAGCCTGCATGGCTTCTGTCCACTTAGGATCAGTACTTGCCTCAACATAAGATGTAGGCTGAGACACAACTGAGTAAGTAGCAAGATAAGCCTGATAAGCAGGAGATAGCTTGTCATAGCAAACATATTGGGAAATAGAGTAATTACAAGTTGCTCATTTGGAAGGGACAACATAATTCTTCAACCATATAGGAGGAATAGAAGTCCTAGAAGATTTCCTAATAGGAGAAGGATCAGCAGCAATACTGGAGGTTCTAGACTGCAGATGATCATCAGAAACAGGCTGACTAGGTGCAACAGGTTGGCTAGAAGCAGAAGAAGGTGTCTCAGCTACAAAATTCCCAGGAGTAGGGATGGAACTGAGAAAGGAACAATCAACTTCTGAAATATCCAAAATAGAAAATAAAGGAGAGGAACTAGATGTAACATACTTGAAAGGAAAGACATCCTCCTTGAAGATAGTGTCCCTAGTGACAAATAACACTTTAAAATGAAGGTCATATAAGATGTATCCCTTTTTCACATAGGAGTAGCCTAGATGTACAACAGGAATGGTCCTGGGGCTGAATTTGTCCACATTCCTAGCAGAGGTGGCATAGCACAAGCTACTAAAGATCCTCAAGTGTTGAAGAGAAGTAACCTTGTCATAGATCTTCTCAAAATGAGAGGTTCCCTTCAACAAGACTGTAGGCAATCTATTCAAAAGATATATTATTGTAGATACACATTCACCCCAGAACTGTAGTGGAACAAATGCTTGAAACCTCAAGGCTCTGGCCATATTAAGGATGGATATGTGTTTCCTCTCAACCTTACCATTCTGTTGAGGTGTATAGACATAGGAACTCTGATGAATAATTATATGTTGCACTAAGAAATTTTTTACCTGCTCATTGAAGAGCTCAGTACCATTTTCATACATGAGGAACTTAATCTTGAGACTAAACAAATGTTAAAAAATTATTTTTAACACAACAATAGATTCTTCTTTAGTATTCGTTAAGAAGAGCTAGGTGTACCTGGAGAAATCATCTACAATGTCATAAAATACCTCTTACCATCATGAGTTGGTACCCTATATGGTCCCCATACATCATCATGCACAAGCTCAAAAGGATGAACAAAACAAGAAGTATTGTGAGTAAATGACAGTCTAGATTGCTTAGCAATAGGACACACTGTACAATGATGATCTTGCATAGGAACATGAGGTAAACTACTTATCTTTTACAGAACTTTAAGAGGTGCATGCCCTAGTCTCTTCTGCCATAAAGACACAATACAATTCTCAGTAGAACTAGTATGGACTTATTTATTGTTGCTAAAGCTAGAGACATTATTTATAGAAGATACTAGACTGGTACTTTGCTTTGCATCCTGCAGTTGCACTGAGTCCTTAGAGATATATGGCTTCAGAATGTAGAGCCCACACTTTTCTTTACCAATCCCCATTACCTTCCCACTCAAGAGGTCCTGAAAAAGACAGAAATCAGGAAAAAATGCAACAAAGCATCTCAACTCCTTTGTAAGATTTGAGACTGAAAACAAGTTGTATTTGTACTCTAGAATATATAAGACATTCTGTAGTGATTTATTTGTGAAGATTTTGGAAACACCAGTATGACTAATAGGAATTTGTTCGCCATTAGAAAGATGGACCTTGTTTCTATTTACATCAGTCAGATCCTTGATTTTACTTAGTAACTTTGAATTATATACCATATGATTGGAGGCTCCTATGTCTACTATCCAGTTACCACTAACTAGATGAGACATGAAGGCTGTTATAGTGCCTGTGTTGTTCATAGTTGCTGCATTTATCACAGGTTCTACTTGCTTTCCTTTGCTCAGCATTTGCAGGATCTGATTATATTTTTCTTAAGTGAAAAATGGAGCAGGGGAGGAGAACTGAAGAGTAGATTGAGGAGCATCAGGAGTTTGAAATCCCGAAGCAATAGATATATTTTTCACATGAGGACCTGAATAAACTCTTCTCTTGGCTTTGAAATCAGCAGGGTATCCACAAAGCTTGTAGCAAGTGTCCTGGGTATGGCCCTTAAGGTGACAGTAGTCACATTGACGTATAGACCTTCCAAAGTTGTTTCTAGGTTTGAAGCTATTGTTTCCATTCCCAAGGTTAGTATTACTCATCAATGTTGCAGGGTCACCAATGCCAGCACTCAGAGCTGCATTATTTTTTCTTTGACTTTCAATATTAACTACCATAGCATATGCTTGATTAACATTTGGAAGTGGTCGAATCTTGAGAATCTGATCTTTAGCATTATTAAAAGATTCATTTACACCAGCCAAAAACTGATACAGTTTCTACAGTTAATAGTGTTATGTATGTTGCATGGATTCAGGGCATGCACATGAGGGAGGAGGAGCTAAGGCTTCATACTCATCCCATAACTCCCTAAATTTCGAGAATATATTCAGATTCAGTTAGTAAATTTTGAGTTAGCAGATCCAGAATAATCTAGAAGCATTCACTTTATCAAACCTCTCAAGAAAATCTTTCCTGACCTTGTGTACATTAGAGGCATAAATCATAGTGCTCAGTAAATTAGGAGCAACAACGTTTATTATCCATGCCAGAACAATGGCATTACATCGATCCCAGATTTCATGAAGACTCGCATCTTACAGCTCTGTCCTACATATTCCTACCACAAAACCTAACTTATTCTTGTCATGCAGCACAATTTTCATAGATCTACTCCAAAAAGAATAGTTTTTCGAACCTCGAAGTTGAATTAAGATAAGGATTGCACCTTGAGTATCAGAAGGATAAATTTACAAAGGATGATTGTGATGAACTAAGTCGAGATTCAGAGTATCTGATGGTGACAATGTAATAGTAGTCGAAACAGATTCATTTTTATTAATTGCCATATTAACTTCGTAGATTTGTGAATTCGAGAAAATTACTCACTCAAATTGTTGCAGGAACTCAAAAAATTATTGAATTTTCTCAAAATCAGCAAACCCTAACTCGAAGGAGAAGCTATATCTTCAGCTGTAATTTGAAGTAAATTTTGGATTCAAGTAGCTCAATTGAACTTTCTCCTCACTCGTTTGCCATTGTTGAACTTGCCGAAGTTGTGCGAGCTCTGATACCATGTTAAAGGGGCACAACCATTGGAGATGCAGAGACGGAACAGAGGAGGAAGAAGAGAGATAGAGAACTACTTTTAGGAAATATCGGATATTCTTCATAAGAGTGTAATGTACATGTATATATACATACTATCAACTAATCACTAACTTCTTAACAATAATGTAATATCTATTGACAACTGTACCACTAACTCACTAACTAACTCCTGACAGTCCAACTAACTCCTACATTGTATATGCTTCTCAATACAAATATAGCCCAAAAAGACCAATTGCCACCACTAATAGCCCATCTGCTACTGCTCCACCTGGTATTAGTATGTTAGGAATTGCGGCCTCTTTTTTGTACCGACGTGGCACTTCTATAAGCCACCATTTACATTCTACAGTTTATACTTCTGATGCATCTGCAGCGGCCGAAATTTAGATCTTACATGCCCTAAACAGATACTAATACATAGTGTATCTCTAACATTTTTCATAAACAGAAATGGAACTACAGTAACATTATGATCACTAATAAACTTTGTCCTTATACTAATTTTAGTTTCATCACGTATTTTACGCATGTCTGTAAAATCAGATATTAACATAGTGATTGTCTTTTCATTATATATAAGACATTAGCATGTCACAATCCAGCATGCTGTAAAGAAATTGAAGCAAAAATAGATGCAGTTCAGTTGATAATATCTTAAACATTAAGTACAAAGAGACAAGAATCTCTGGTTATAATAACACTTTCTCACAAGTACATTAATTTTGACATTATAATCTTATCATATTCAAATGAACTTGCACCCTAACTTTTATTAATAAGCCTATAGAAATTACGTTTTCCCTAATAAGAGGAACATGTAGCACATCCATAAGAGCTAAAGTATTTTCAAAATGAGCTTTAGGAATATTTTACCCTCATCCAGGACTTTGTAGTCCTTGAATCTCCAAGGCAGACTGTTTCTTTAACATCCCCTATAGGAGTATAGAAGGTAAATGCTTCACTATTTATACAAATGTTTTGAATAGCGCTAGAGTCTATCACCTATTTTTGCACATTGGCTACAATGTTTATTTGAGAACGACAACTGCAATAATATATTACTTCTCCTTCAACTAAGCTAGCCTTTGGAGGACAATTCTTTTCTTTGTAGTTTCTCGCTCTCTTCTTGCACTGTGTGAGGATATGATTTTCTACAAATAAAATCCTTCCTCTTCCTTAAAATTGGGGTTATAGAGCTTGTAACTTGAGACTTATTATCATGCATTTTATTGCTGCTACTTTGGCCTTGTACTAGGTTTCCTTGAGTGCCATCTCCTTGTACTCAATTAGGATATGGGTTATTATCTTTTCAATGGTAAAGTTTTTCTTCTTGTGTTTCAAGCTGTTCTTTAAATCCTTCCATGAGTCAAGCAGCTTTTCGATTAGCATCCCGATAATAAACTTTTCTAGTAGAGACATTCCATTGGCCTTCAAATCTTTAAGCAATTTTTGATATTTTATTGATCCGACCGAAATATTTCGACCAGAAAAAGTAGTCAAACATTTCTGACGGAATCGATCGGAAGTGATATATTTTTTAATTTTTAATAATAATTACGACAGATATTCCGTCTATATCTGTCGCAAAATTTGGCGAAAAATACCATGAAGCTGTTAGCGACCGATTCGATCGAAAAAATATAAATTAATAAAAAAATTATGACCGATTCGCTCGCAAACATTTATTATAACGAGGTTTCACTTTGACCTCGTTTACCCACCCCCCTCCCTCCCCTCACCCAGCCCGCCCGTTGCCTTCACCGCCGACGCCCCACCTAGACTCCCCAGCTCGCTGCCATCACCTGACGACGCCCCAACAGCAGCAGGTCCATCGCCGGCGACCCTCCACTGCCAGGTAGGTTTCCCTCACCCACCTTCATTATTATTATTTTTTTGAAATACGCTAATTTTATTTAATTACTCCTAGTTTGAGTTGTAAAAAATTGATTGTTCTTAGCTAAATTAAATCTATGACTATTATTAGTAGCTAAATTAAAGTTATATGTTGGTAATTTAGAGTTATATATTAAAGTTATATGCTGGTAATTTAGAGTTATATGTTAAAGTTATATGTTGGTAATTTAAAGTTATATGTTGCTAAATGAAAGTTATATGTTGGTAAATTACCTACTAATTTAGGGATAACATTACCAAGTTGGGGATAGTTTTACCAAATAATTTTGCTAACTAATTTGTACAGTTCTTACATATTTAGCAATTCATCTCATTTGACTGGGGAGGGTACTAACTTTTAAGAGGAGAAAGTGTGAAGAATCTATTAAAACTCTTAGTGCTAGTTGACTACTTTTGACAATATGTCTTACTCCTAACTTTTTAAATATCTTTTGACTTTCATGGAATTAAGCTTAGTTGAAATCTATTTTCATTTTCATCCATTAAATTCTTTTGCTTGTATAAGCCAAAAACTAGTAATTTTGCCAATAATTAAAGAGTAAAAAAATAATGCTAGTAATTCTGCCAATAATTAGAGAGTAAAAATTAATGCAACTGAACTGTAATTTTAAATATTTTTTAGTTTTCGCTAAAAAAAAATATTTTAGAATTGCTATATATGTAGATATGTTTTTTTAAAATAGTTTTTTTTTGTTTGGATAATTATATTTGTCACTCAATGCTCTTGCAAAATAGTAGTAGTATTACTTTGACATAACTCATATATAAAGGTGAAAATGATTAGGTGGATACGTAAAATGAAATAACATTTAACCTTTCAAAATAAGAACCTTTAAATGAAATAATATTTAATATTTTTGTGAAAATGAAATTTGGGTATCATAGATGGATGTATGATAGGAATCATCCGAATCGTACGGGGTTGCGGGATAAATTTATAGAAGGGGTTGCTAGCTTTATTGCTAAGGCAAAGACACTTGATGATTTCCTTATCGAAGGGACGATTAGGTGTCCATGTGTGAAATGCAAGTGTCTTAAGTTATTGGGGCCTGATATTGTTACTGTTCATTTGTATAAGAACGTGTTTATGGAAAATTATTATGTGTGAACTGTGCATGGGAAGAGTCATGCTAGTATTGATGATATTCATTTTCAGAACTCATCTAGTGGTGAAGAAGGTAGTCCCATAGCGAAGAATATTAATGTTGAAAATTTTAGATTTAATGAAATAATGAGGGATTCTTTTGAGATGTTCCCTGGGGCCCAATCCGAACCAAATGATGAGGCTAAGAGCTTCTTCAAACAGTTAGATGAAGCTAGTTGTCCGCTTTAGGAAGGCGCATCTCATTCCAAGTTGTTTATTGCAGTTATATTACTAAGTATTAAATCGGATAATTTTATTTCTCAAGCGGGCATGGATTCTATCATTGGCCTTATGAATGAACTTAATCCGACCAAGATTGACTTGCCCAAAGATTTTTACACGGCAAAAAAATTGGTTTTTCAGTTGGGTCTTTCATCGGAGAGGATTGATTGTTGTGAGAAAGGTTGCATGTTATTCTATAAGGATGATACAGCTTTAGAAAATTGTAAATTTTATAACCATCCACCTTACAAAGAAGTCTCAAATGCTAAATAGAAGAAGGTTCCAGTGAAGGCGATGCACTTCTTACCCCTTATACCAAGGTTAAAGAGGTTGTATGTATCAATGAGTTCTGCTACTCATATGAGATGATATTGTGAACATAGAATGCCATATGGTGTGCTATGACATTCGTCAGATGGAGAATCATGGAAGCATTTTGATAGGGTGTTCCCAGACTTTGCCGATAAATCGAGAAATATTAGGCTGGGATTATGTGCTGATGGATTCACTCCAATTGCAGTGTCTGCTGCACCATATTCATGTTGGCCAGCATTTGTTACGTCGTATAATTTACTGCCTGAATTGTGTATGACAAGTCAATATTTGTTTTTAACTTATATTGTTCCAGGTTCACGTAATCCAAAACAATTTATTGATGTATACATGCAGACCCTAATTGATGAGTTAAAGTTATTGTGGCATGAAGGTGTGGAAACATATGATGTATCAACTAAACAAAATTTCAGACTCCGTGCTGCTTTGATATGGACTATAAATAATTTTTTTGCTTATGGAATGATGTTTGGGTGGTCAACTACCGGTAAGTTAGCTTGCCCGACTTGTATGGAAGACACAAAGGCATTCACTTTGAAACATGGAGGCAAGAACACATGGTTTGACTGTTATCACTGCTTCTTGCCAATGTGTCACAACCCGGAATTTCTATTCTCGGGACCGTAATAGCGCCTAACATTTCACTTGCTAGACAAGCCAACGTTAGATGTATTTATTAACTATTTTTAACAAACTTCAAATATGATGACAATAAAGAAATTGAACAGTCTAAAACAAGATAAATAAGCTAATATGTGACGAAGTTCAAATACAACCCCGGATCTGGATTCACGAATACATGATCATCTAAGATACTACAAATAATGGTTTGAAATAAACATAACTGTCTGAATCAAATGAACAACTAAAAGAAGTAGAAGGGGACTTCAGAGTTGTGGACGTCGTGCAACTATACCTCAAGTCTCCTCTGGGTAGCTAGATCCGAGCAAGTCTACGGTACGCCGTTGGGACCAACTTCGGTATCTGCACAAGAAGTGCATAGTATAGTATGAGTACAACCAACCCCATGTACTTCGTAAGTGCCGAGCCTAACTTCGACGAAATAGTGACGAGGCTAAGGCGGCTAAAATAATAATAATAATAATAATAATAATAATAATAATAATAATAATAATAATAATAATAATAATAATAATAATAATAATAATAATAATAATAATAATAATAATAATAATAATAATAATAATAATAATAATAATAATAATAATAATAATAATAATAATAATAATAATAATAATAATAATAATAATAATAATAATAATAATAATAATAATAATAATAATAATAATAATAATAATAATAATAATAATAATAATAATAATAATAATAATAATAATAATAATAATAATAATAATAATAATAATAATAATAATAATAATAATAATAATAATAATAATAATAATAATAATAATAATAATAATAATAATAATAATAATAATAATAATAATAATAATAATAATAATAATAATAATAATAATAATAATAATAATAATAATAATAATAATAATAATAATAATAATAATAATAATAATAATAATAATAATAATAATAATAATAATAATAATAATAATAATAATAATAATAATAATAATAATAATAATAATAATAATAATAATAATAATAATAATAATAATAATAATAATAATAATAATAATAATAATAATAATAATAATAATAATAATAATAATAATAATAATAATAATAATAATAATAATAAATAATAATAATAATAATAATAATAATAATAATAATAATAATAATAATAATAATAATAATAATAATAATAATAATAATAATAATAATAATAATAATAATAATAATAATAATAATAATAATAATAATAATAATAATAATAATAATAATAATAATAATAATAATAATAATAATAATAATAATAATAATAATAATAATAATAATAATAATAATAATAATAATAATAATAATAATAATAATAATAATAATAATAATAATAATAATAATAATAATAATAATAATAATAATAATAATAATAATAATAATAATAATAATAATAATAATAATAATAATAATAATAATAATAATAATAATAATAATAATAATAATAATAATAATAACTCATATCAACGAAACTCGAATTAACCAGCAGAGAGTCCCGAATAACAGTCATATCACTCATCTCAACAACTGAGGCCAATTCAACAGTCACAAACAATTATTACTTTTATCAATATGTTGCGGCGTGTAACCCGATCCCATAATATCAACTTTAAACTATTCGCTGCGGCGCGCAACCCGACCCCACCATATAATCATCTGTCAATATCATAGCCATCCTTATTCCGAGATTTCAATTCATTAGCTTTTAATTTCCATTGCGGCGTGCAACCCGCTCCCCAAATAATGTCAATTAACAGTAGTAACTCAATAACTAACATTTACAAGAAATCATACATCAAGAGAACAAATGCATGTATGGCAATGAAGAATAACATGATAATCAAAGAAACTCGAACTACTCGGAAGTCTCAACTTTATCAACTCAACGATATCTATTTTTAACAATACGTACAAGTGAAACTACTTCAATGAGGGCAACATTTAATACAAAACTATAAGGCAACAAGGCATAAGATAATTTAGATATATGAGGGAAACGAATAGAGATAAGTAGTAAATAATTATGGAATCAGGGAGGGGATGGGCAATTTAATACAAGAAATGCTAAATGGAAAGTAGCAATTATGGCATGGAAGTCAAATAAGCATGTAGCAGTTAAGACATGAAACAAGACATAATACGAAGCAATGAAGATAGGGAAAACAAGTAATATAACGGTTAAGTCATGGAATAAAGTAATTAATGAAATATGAGAAAGTATGGAAACAATTAATTCGATGGTGTATATACACTCGTCATCTCGCATATACACTGCTACACATGTAATTCACACAGCATATAGCTCAAGGGTTACTAATTCCCTCAAATCAAGGTTACACTTAACAGTTACTTCACTCTGCAATCAACTCAAAGTTCAACCACAGCCTAGCATTTCGAACAAGACTCCAAACTAACCAAATCTAGCAAATTATTAACCGAAAAATTCAAAATAAGCCTTAGAAACTACTCACGGATGAACGAGTTTCAATTTAGATCATTATTGAAAAAGTCAACAAAAGTCAACCCTAAGCCCACTTGGTCAAAATCAAAATTCGGACCAAAACCCGAACACACATTCACCCTCGATCCCAGTTATATAATTAGTTTCGAAGTCCTACCTCAATTCGAGGTCGAAATCCCAAATTTACAAAAATTCTTAATTCTACCCAAATCCCTAATTTCTACCATGAAAATCCTAGATTTGATGTTGAAAACTTATGAAATGTAATGGGCAATTTATAAGAAACAGATTAAAGTCACTTACTAATGAATTTAGGAAGAAACTCGCTTGAAAAAATCGCCTCGAGGGTGTTTAGTGTTGAGAGTTTGAAAGAAATGAGCTAAATCCCGTTTTTTCCCTCTTTTACCGAGTTTTAGTTATCGCAATTGCGACACATAGTTTGCAATTGTGATGATCGCAAAAGAGATCAACCCTTCGTAAATGCAAAAGAGTCACTAAGCCTGATATCGTCGCAAATGCGATAATTTTATCCCAAATGCGAACCAAGGCTGCCGCAAATGCGAACAATTGACTTGCAAATGCGATTCTGCCTCAGTCTTCCTTTAGTCGCAAATACGACTCCAAAGTTCGCAAATGCGAACCTGCCCCCTTTCGCATCTGCGGACTTCACTTCGCAAAAGCGAAGCTGACCCAGTCCCCACCATCTTGGCATATGCGAGCCTGACCTCGCATTTGCGATCAGGTCCTCGCAAATGCGAGATCTGCAGACCTGATGCACCAACACTCTTCTAAGTTCAAAATCACTCTATAGCTTATCCGAAACTCACCCAAGCCCTTCGGGATCCAAACTAAATATGCAAACAAGTGTAATAACATCATACGAACTTGCTCGCATGATCAAAACTCCAAAATAACAGCTAGAACTATGAATCAGATACCAAAACAAATGAAATTTTCGAAGAAACTTAAGAACATTTAAATTTTTAACCGGACATCCGAATCATGTCAAATCAACTCCGTTTTGCACCAAATTTTGCAGACAAGTCATAAATACTGAAACGAACCTTTACAAAGTTCCTGAATCAAAATTCGATCCCCGTAGCAACAAAGTCAACTTACGGTATAACTTAGGAATTCTTTAAACCTTTAAACTTTTAGTTTTCAACAAATTACGTTAAATCAATTTAGGAACTTCCGAATTCGATTCCAGACATACGTCCAAGTCCCAAATCACGATACGGATCCATCGGTACCGTCAAGATACTGATTTGGATTTGTTTGCTCAAAACATTGACCGAAATCAACTCAAATGAGTTTTAAGGCATGATTTCATCTTTTTATCAATTTTTCACATAAAAATCTTTTGAAAATAGACACTGACTATGCACGTAAATCGAAAAATACTAAACGAAGCTATTCAAGGTCTCTAAGTATAGAAATTAAAGGTAAAACTACAAATGACCTATCGGGTCATCACACAATGGATCACGAGTTTAGGAGAAATACTAGTGCATTTATGAAGAGCCAAAACGATTTTGAAGAGCCACCGCATGTCTTGTCACCTGAAGAGATTTGGAACAGAGTTATGAATCTTCCTAAGGTAACAAAGTATCCATTGTCTAATAAGATACTGGGGTATGGTGTAACACACAAATGGACAAAATAGAGCATTTTTTGGGAGTTACTTTATTGGAAGCACAATCTTTTTTGGCATAATCTTGATGTCATAAATATCGAGAAAAACTTTTTTGATAACTTGTTAATACTGTGATGGATGTAAGCAACAAGACAAAAGATAACTTGAAGGCCAGGATGGATTTGAATGAATATTGTAGGCGGGTTGAGTTGTACTTGACATACTTCAACAACAAGATTCAGAAGTCTAATGCCAGTTACACATTCACTTTGGATGAAAGAAGAGAGATTTGTGATTGGGTTAATAATTTGAGGATGCGTGATGGGTATGCATCAAATTTATCTAAGTGTGTTGACATGAAAGAAGGGAAGTTGATGACTATGAAAAGCCACGATTGTCATATTTTCATGGAACCTTTGATGCCTATTGCATTCAATGCTTTACTTGATAGAATATGGAAGCCCATCATAGAGATATACTTATTTTTTAAGGAGTTGTACTCTAGCACATTGAGGGCGGAGAACATAGCTTACATGGACAGTACCATTCGCTTAACTTTAAACAAGTTGGCGAACATTTCTCCCTTTGTTTTTTCGATGTCATGGAACATCTTCCAATTCACCTTGCGCAAGAGGCACGGCTAGCAGGGGCAGTTCAATGTAGATGGATGTATCGCTTCGAGAGGTAATTATCTTTAATCAATTATCCTTATATGTTTTAGTTTAACATTATTTCATCTCAAAATCGTGCTATGCAAGATGATTGGCAAATGTAAGCGGACCGTAAAAAATAGATCAAGGATTGAGGGATCGATATGTGAGGCATATCTGGCTAGAGAAATATCTTATTTTTGTTCATATTATTTTGTACATGTTGTGCCATATTTAAGAAATAGACCTAATCGGCATGATGATGGTGGCAATACCGATCCATTGGCACCACTCTTTTCCATATTTATTCAACCTAGAAAAGGCGGTCCAAAATATAGTCCAATATGATTTTTGACTGAGATGGAGTTAAAGTCAGCTACAACACATGTTCTACTAAATTGTCCTGAAGTCCAACTTTATTATATGTAAGTGTACATTTATATTACCGACTTATATTCAATCTCAGTTATCAATCGTTTTAACTAATGAAAAGTTTCAAATTTGTCGGACAGTTGGTTTATGGGCACATATGGGCATGAGCATGTTTATTCTAAGTTTGCAGAATGGTTTAAATACTTTGTAAGTTTTAGCAAAGTTTTTTCCACTGCAAAATATTATCAGGTGTACGTACTTTTTAATTTCTAATTAACTGTTATATATTCGGTTCGATCTAGGTTCATAATCCAGATAATGGCATAAATGATCCAGTTTTGCATGATATTGCTTGGGGACCTAGCTTTAAGGTCAGAATAATATCTAAGTACTCCATCAATGGGTACAAATTTCATACAGAAGAATAGTCCAAGGGCAAAAAAACTAATAATAGTGGTATGTGTGTGTGAAAGTTGATTGTGATGTTGATTATTATGGTGTGCTTCAATAGATATTAGAATTCGAGTATAGTATTGGTTGGCTGAAGAAAAGGTTGCTACTCTTTCAGTGTAAATGGTAAGATCCAACACCTACTAGAGGTACAAAAATGCATCTGCAGCATAAAATAATTGAAATAAAGTACACGAGAAGGTATAGACTCTATGACCCATTTATCATAGCACAAAATATGAAACAGATGTATTACGCACCTTATCCTTTGTGCAAGAAGAAGGCTGCATGACGGGTAGTGATAAAAACAAAGGTCGTGGGTAGAGTTGAGGTCGAGGATGCATTAGATGTAGCGTACCAGAATGACATTTCAAGTGTTGAAGCAATGGTGGATGTTGAACTAGCAGGTGAATTGCAGGATAGTGAAGGTCTTTATGAGGAATTCGAGCCTTCAATCCTTAGATCAAATCAAAGAGATTATAAGGAAGGAACATCTATAGCAAACGAGGATGGAGATTCAAGTGATGAATATGAATCAAGCGAGGATGAAGAATTATATGATGAAAAAAAAAAAGCGATGATGAAAATTAATATGATCAATATGAAGAAAGCGATGAGGATTGAGTTGTTTGTGTGTTTTATGACTTGTTTGATTTCTTATGTTATTATTTTATTTTTATATCTTGTTGGACTTTATATATGTCCTTTTTCTTAATTATTATAATATGTAGAATAATTGCTTTATAACATTACCTGTTGAGTTCTTTATAATTATATTTTCTTTTACTTAATTTGCACAAATGGCTTCTAAGGGTAAAGAACTGAAAAAATCTAAGAAGAAAAAAAATACTTTACCATCCACGAGTGATCACATTCCTCCACACATGCCTAGGATGAGTCCTCATCATAGTTTTTCTCGTCCTTCTCAGTCGACGATTACATTACCACCTGAGTTTTTCAGAGTCCTCCCCTCCCCCCCGGCTAGTACAGTACAATATTATTCCATGCCAACCTAGGATGGTTTAGTCTCCACTACTATTAATATTTTGTCCACGTCTAATTTGCCACCTTTGAGTCCTCGTTTCCCTGCTAGTCAGTATGATGGCTCACCATTGATTCCATCCCAGGCGGGCATGATGGTTCATCTTTTGTGCCTCCATCACCGTTCACTCCATTATCATCTCCATCATCATCTACTCCTAGTATTTCTAGACTTGATATTGGAGGATCGCAGGCGGCCGCATCCCCATCTACTAGTATTGCTTCAGTTGCTCCTTCATGGAGACAATATGCTGGTGGGACTGTAGAGTACGATCATATGCATTGATTGATTATCGTACCCCATGGGGACGGGTAAGTAATTTTTTAATTTTTAGGTATTAGAATAAAGATCTACATATATTTAACGAATATTTATTTTACATATAATGCATATTTTTGCCATCCTTTCAGGATACACATATGGTTGTGGAAGCTATAAAGCCATTTTTTCATGAGCCGTAGAATTCTTGGAGATAGAAGTACGAATAAATATAATTTATATAATATTTATTGTGTTCGTCTAATATTTATTTTAATTACGTACTAAGTGTGTATGGCAGCCTCAATATGAAAATCAGGTGAATGAAAATTTCGAAACGAGAGCTAGAAAAATGATTAAAGATACTCACTTTGTTGCTCAGAAAGGTGGGAGCAGGCCTTTGTGGTTGCGTGAAGATGTCTGCTCTCAACTATTGGCGAAGTGGAATACCGAAGAATGAAAGCAGGTGAGTGAAAAGATGAAGGCAAACAGAGCCTCCAGTAAAGGTTGCTCGTTGCACACTGGAGGTTCAATCATTTTTGCTGCCCATCGATTGAGATTGGTAATTTATTTATAAAACGGATCCACCAGTAAGGGTATCATAGAAGAATGGACGAGTGGCAACAAACTCAACCCGATTCTCAGCCGACCCCCAAAGATGTGACTTCGATATGGACATAGGCAGCCGGTGGAGTAAATGAAGGTATAAATATTTTAGTAATTTTTTAGATATGACTTCATTTTAATATTATTTTACACAAGTTGTATGTTTATTCTCTTACTCATTTAAATATTTTTTTATTTATCATGAAAATAAATAAAGGTATAGTCTACGGACTTGAAGTGCTGCCGTTGTCCAGTCGTCCAACCACATTATTTAGTGGTACTTTTGCTTCACCCGAAGAAATTGAGATAATGCGGACGCAAATCAATGAATTATATCAAAAATGAAATGCTCAATAAACAATAAGTATGATGTGGATATTCACGATAAATAATAGAAAATAACCCACAATGGAAGAATCTAACAATGAGGAGACTGAAACTGATGAGAATCAGTAGTAATTTTGAATGTAATACAATATTTTGATTTTATTGGTTTCGGCTTGAAACGTTTTACACTTGGATTATGTATTTTAAACTTGAATATCATTTGATTGAAGTTTTTATACTTTAATGTATTTTAATAGATGTGTTTACACTTGTTTGAAAGTGTTGTATAGTTTAGTAGTTTGTTATTTGATATTTTGTGTTCAATTGCTAGAGCAATTATGATGCAAATTAGGTTGAATGATTGGTTTTGAATTGCAGGTGGTGTAGCTTAAAATGTAGCAAAACTCTACTGAAAAATTACAAATTTTACGTCTTATTTTCGTCTACTTTGGTCGGAAAACTTAACTAGGAATTCCCAGATTTACGACTGAAATGGTCGGAAAAATTAATTAATTATTTTTTTCCGACCGATTTGGTCAAAAATTATGAATTTAATTTAAATTAATTATTAAAATTACCGACCAAATCGGTCGGAACTGTCAAAAAATATTAATATTTATTTTTAAATGTGCGACAGATTCGGTCACAAAATTACCGCCCGTATCGCTCGCAAAATTTGAATTTATTCGGTCACCCAGTTCTTTCTTCTTTGGGACTATTTTGGTCGCAAATTTCCGACCGTTTTGGTCTTAAATATTTTACGACTATCTATATTCCGACCACTTTATTTTCGTCGGAAATCCGTCGAAAATAATTAATTTTTGCCTTTTTTTATGGAAATGGTGGTCGGAATATTAACATTTTCTTATAGTGCTATAAACTCTTGTTTTGTAGCATCTTTAGTGGTGAATTATTTTAACTAAGGCTTCCTGAATTGCTTTTGCTTCCTTAAAATTACAATACACATTAAATAATTCGTTTCAATTAGTCTGTAATATGGTATGACCACATACCTTGTTGGCATATAGTGCTATGACTCCTATATTTTATCATCAGTGTCTGCACTAGATTGTAGATGCAACAATATATGTACAAAACCACAAAATCGAGCAGCGAGAAAATATTTTCTTGCCACCATTTAAAATTTTCATTGACAAAAATTTCAATATTTGACACATTTGAAAATATCTTGGCATAACAGCAGGAAGAGGAGCATCAGGGGCGACACCAACATTGGTAGTACAACCAATACTTATGGGGAGCTATGTTATTTGCAATAGTTACTTAGATTGATAAAAAGAAGGGGACAATAGAACAATAATTGTTATTTATTGTTGGAAAATGCAAGTAGAGCTTGAGTCGTATAATGCAGTGTCCTAAGAAATTAATCTAATAGTGTAAAATCTTTTCCTGGATTAAATAAACCTTCATCAGAGGGAGCAGGAACAACAAAATTTGAATATCAAATGAGCGAGTCATGAAAGAGAGATTTAATAGGTATGATGGAGGGATGATTAGACAAATTTTTAGTGTATAGTAATGATGAAGTATTTATAGTCGTATGTAGTTGTGTCTAGCCATGCCACTTGTTTTTTTAGTTAATCTATCGACCCAAGCTTTCATCTTCTGTGGTGATAGGGGATTTGGCATTGACTATCTTGTTTATTGATAATCAATGTAAAGTACAAGAGGAAGGGATATAAACCTAACCTCCCCAATACAAAATAAAACCTATCTAATATCTACATAGTACAAATAACAGATCCAAAGTTAAACTTGCTCCATGAATTTGTTATATGTGCTAGATAATTAAAAGAGCTTATGACATATAACTATTCCCTAACAATTAATTATGACATAGCAACAGATAGGTACGTTACAAGTCAAAAGATAAAATACTTATTACTTACCATGCCAAGTGTCACGGTTAAATGAAGGTGAGTAGGACACTCGTCCATAAAATATTTCTAAGCATGCCATTTGTTCAATGAATTACTAGTTGCTAAAAATATTCTTTTGAAATATCTATCTTAATCATAAATTCTTAACAACTTACGAATACAAAATCTTGCTCATGGTTATTGTTATCATACACATTAAAAGTTACATAAAAATGTATTGTTTATGCGCATAATTAATCACGATTAAGTGATAAAAGTCAATATCTAAACACATGTTATACATTTATTGAACTGGCATAACTACTAGGTACCAATAAGTTTTTACCCCTACTTGTGTACCAAACTAGGTAATTAAACTTTAAACTTCACATTAAAATAATAATATGCTAACTAATCATAGTTAGGTGATTAAACATTATTTAAAGGACACATGCTATATATTGTTGTATACGGGTAAAACCAAGCTCATAATGCACCCCGACCTCCGACAAAATAAGTCAGGCTCGAGACAGGGTGGCAAGGGACCGAAATCGAGTCAAAACTCCAATCGAGCCAAAAGTCCCACCGAGCCAGAATCCGAAGGCATGACGCTTGCCCTCGAGAATATCGAGGTCATGGTTTAGGAATCGGTCCTAGCCTCGAACAACTTCGAAGTACATTGTCGGACAATCAAGCATAACCAACAGAAGGCCGAAATATTTGTGACTGTGGTGAGTCCGACTCGAGGGTGACTATTTCACTAAGGCTCGAACTATCCTACTCGTGTGGTTTGAACTTATTTTATCTCTGTTTGTTCAATAGTAACTTAATTTATCGCTTTATATCAAATTAATCTGCGTATCCTTAAAATCACTTACAAATTTAATTGTTATCCGATTTTGAGGGTAACGGTTTGGCGCCCATCGTGGGGCTAAGGATAATAGTGTCTATTTGAAACAAACATCTATAACACACTCTATGTTACACTTGTTCTTTGAAGTGTCTCTAATTTTAGGCCAAAGTTCAAAAAGTCGAACTCCCAGTTAGCCCCTCTAAACGTGGATGTTGAATTCGGCCACCATGGCGAGAACAACAAAGTAGAGTCCGGTAACGAGCCTCCCCCCCCCGATCTCGGCAGAGTTCCAACCGCAGACCTGATCGACACTAGCTTGCTTGTGGCCATCAATGCAAATTTGCCTACCGATCCAGAGAACAGCGTCCGCATGGAAGTCCAATCGATCGCCCAGAATACGCACAATGGTGAAATTGACGGGATCAATTTGTGGGTAATCTTCGAAATGTTATAGGTTCAACAGGCAGCGATATCCCAGTTGCAGAACCAAAGCCATGCGCCAATTAGAATTGAGCCCGAGCCATCCCAGGAAGTCACCCACAGAAAGAAACCGATCACGGGGAGGCCGAATGAAAATGAATCTGGGACTAACCCTGAGATCATAAAGATGCTCGAGGAACTGATAAAACCGATAGAATCGGGAGAGAAGAAAATCGAAGCCAATGACAAAAAGGTGAAAACCTACAATTCCGGGGTCGACCAAATCCCACAGGCACCACTGATATTAAAGGGCCTGGATTCAAAAACGTTTGTTCAAAAACCTTTTTCTCCGAGCGCAACTCCGAAGTCAATCCCTAAGAAGTTCCGCATGCCTTAGATTCCTAAGTACAATGGAACGACCAACCCAAATGAACATGTGACCTCCTACACATGCGCCATCAAAGGGAACGATTGGAGGATGATGAGATCGAGTCTGTCCTGCTGAAAAGGTTTGGGGAAACTCTGTCCAAGGGAGATATGATATGGTATCACAACCTACCTCATAATTCTATTGACTCGTTTGCTATGCTTTCAGATTCCTTCGTAAAATCACACGCCAGGGCTATCAAGGTTGAAACCAGGAAGTCAGACATTTTCAAAGTGAAACAGAGGGATAATGAGATGCTCAGGGAATTCGTGTCCCGGTTCAAATGGAACAGATGGACTTGCCTCCGGTAGCGGACGATTGGGTCATTCAAGCCTTCATCCAGGGACTCAATGCTCAAAGCGTGTTGGCTTCAGAGCAGTTGAAACAAAATCTGGTAGAATATCCGGATGTCACTTGGGCCGACATACATAACCGGTATTAATCAAAAATTAAGGTCAAAGACGATCAACTTGGGGCCCCTTCCGGGTTCGTTCATCCAGTCGGAGCCGTCGACAGAGTCAAGAGAGACGTTGACCGTGAACCAAGATCGAACAGGAATCAGTATCATCCATACGATAGAGACCGAATAGGTAGTGGTTCTAGGCGAAACCCTGTGGGAAGTGAAAGGAGGAGTGATCGAGGTCAAAACAACTAGGGACTCATGAGCAAAAATAGTTTTGACAGGCCCATCAGGCCTAAGGAAGTTCCAAGTCTATCGGAGTACAGATTTAACATCGTCGCCGCCATTTTATCCGCTATTGGATGCATCAAAGACACCAAATTTCCTCGGCCTCTACAGTCCGATCCATCCCAAAGAGATCTGTAACGACCTAGCCGATCGTTTCATCGAGTTATATCCCCGATCCCCTATTTTACTACTTTCCTCGTATCTATTTCTACTTATGTGACTTGCCGGGAGGCTTTGGTTGTGTTTTCAGAGTTAATTGGGACACTTAGTCCCTAAACGATAGCTTAAGTCTTAGAATTTTGATCGTAGTCAGAACTGTGAGAAGACGATTCCGGAATGGAGTTTTGTCATTTTTGTTAGCTCTATTGGGTGATTTTGGAATTAGGAGCATATCTGGAATGTGAATTGGAGGTCTGTAGCTTATTTAGGCTTGAGATGGCGAAAGTCGAATTTTTGAGAAGTTTGTTCGGAAGTGAACTTTTTGATATCGGGGTCGTATTCCAATTCCGGAAGTTGGAGTGGGTCCACAATGTCAATTATGACTTGTGTGCAAAATTTGAGGTCAATCGGATGTGATTTGATAGGTTTCAGCATCGGTTATAGAAATTTAAAGTTTTGAGTTCATTAAATTTGAATCGAAGGATGATTCGTGTTTTTAGCATTGTTTGATGTGATTTGAGGGCTCGACTAAGTTCGTATGGTATTTTAGGACTTGTTAGTATATTTGGTTGAGGTCCCGGGGGGGCTCGGGTGTGTTTCGGATGCTTAACGGATTGTATTTGAACTTATGCAAATTGCTGAAGTTTTCTGGTTTCTGATGTTTTCTTACCTGCGGTGGGGAGACCGCAGGTGCAGACTCACACGTGCGGAAGGGAACTCGCAGATGCGGCCCTGGCCTAGGTAACCAGTGGCCGCAGGTGTGACAAAAGGGACGCAGAAGCGGAGCCGCTCCAACGGGGGGGTGATTGCATAAGCGGGGGACGAGTGGGTGAGGACTTCGAAGAAGCGGACCATTGTCCGTATGTACGCACGCGCAGGTGCAGCCACCTCATCGCAGAAGTGGTCCCAGGATTTTTTAATCATTTTCGCACATGCGATGAAAATTCCGCAGGTGCGACTGGTAGTCCGCAGATGCGGAATCGCTGGGCAGAAAAGGTCAATTTTGAGGGTTTGATCTCATTTTCATTTTGGGTCTTTGAGAGCTCGGATTGAGGTGATAATTCAAGGATTTTTCAGAGAGAACTTTGGAGTAATGATTCTTAATTCATTTATGGTTATATTCCACTAAGCTATAGTTGATTTCATCATTTAATTAAGGAATTTGGTTTTGAGAAATTTGGGGAAAATGGGAGAAATTCTCCAACTAAGTTTTTGAGTTATGATTGGGATTATGATATCGGATTTGGATAATTTTAGTACGAATGAGCTCATGAGTGAATGAGTGTTCATATTTTGTGACTTTTACCCGATTTTGAGATGTGAGCCCGGAGAGGCTTTTTGGGGCGATTTTCTAATTTCTTGCGTTAGCTTTGATTTCATTAATTAGATTAGTTTCTTATAGTTTTATTTATGGTATGTAATTGATTTTGGTTAGATTTGGGCCATTCGGAGTTGGATATTCGTGGAAAAGTCATTGTTACCAATTGATTGAGCTTGGTTCGAGGTAAGTGGCTTGCCTAACCTTGTGTGGGAGAAATCCCCTTGGGATTTGGTAGTGTTGTGATATGTGAGCACCGTGTACATGAGGTGACGAGTACGTACACGGGCTATTTGTTGTAAAACCTTATTTATTTTACTAAGTAGCAACCTGTTTTTCCTTTAATTTGAGTTATACCGTTTAAATGAGTATTAGTCTGTTTTCATTCTCAGTTGAGCTATCCCAATATGTGTAGTTATCCTGTTCAATCTAATATCGTATGTCTACGTGCTTTAACTGCTTATTTGAACTCTGTGAAGCATGCCTAGTTGATTTCCTGCTTTTCCTTGATCTTTATAAGTATAATTGTAGAAATCTTGCTGTTAACTGTTGTATTTATCGGTTTGAGCTCTGTGTTTAATTTTGAGACTGCGAGGCGGTTCCTCGGGAGTTCTCCCTGTATATTTACTTTTGAGTCTACGAGACGGTTCCTCAGGAGTTCTCCCTGTACATTTACTTTTGAGACTACGAGGCGGTTCTTCGAAAGTTCTCCCTGCACATTTATTTTTGAAACTACGAGGCAGTACCTCGAGAATTCTCCTTGCATATTTACTTTTGAGACTACGAGGCGGTACCTCGGGAGTTCTCCCTGTATATTTATTTTGGGATATCGGGAGATCCCCTGATGTTTACCCCTATGTATTGTAGTGTTGCCTTGCTGTGTTTCCTTTTTGTTAAATTCTAGTCTCTTATTATACTGTATATTCTCCTACCTTATTTATTATTTACCGGTAGGCCTGACCTGACCTCGTCACTACTCTACCGAGATTAGGCTTGGCACTTACTGGGTACCATTGTGGTGTACTCATGCTACTATTCTGCACATGTTTTTATGTGCAGATCCGGATATTTCTTATCAGCCCCGCTATTAGCTGAGAATGCTTGCTTCTGTACGGAGACTTCAAGGTATATCTGTTGCGTCCGCACACTTAGGAGTCCCCTTC
The DNA here is from genome assembly GCF_000715075.1 of Nicotiana tabacum. Lineage (NCBI taxonomy): Eukaryota > Viridiplantae > Streptophyta > Magnoliopsida > Solanales > Solanaceae > Nicotiana > Nicotiana tabacum. The sequence continues at coordinate 362,000 of NC_134089.1, read as the reverse complement.
TATACTCCCCCATGTCAATTACCTTTTGTACTTCTTTTATTAGACTATGGTGTATAGAGATACTAGTTTACTCTTATACCTTGTGACTTATGATGTTTCGGGTTTTGGGAAGACTATGTATTTATAGAGTATTGGTTATTCTACATGCCGAGTGGCATTGTTACTAGTTATTCAGTTATCCACTACTGTTAGTTGCCAAGTTTTACTTTCATTTTGTTATTTTCTACAATTTGTTAGGCTTACCTAGTCATAGAGACTAGTTGCCGTCACGACGTTATACAGAGGGATTTTGGGTCGTGACAAGTTGGTATCATAGCTCTAGGTTCATAGGTGTCGTGAGTCACAAGCCGGTTTATTAGAGTCTCACGGATCGGTACAGAGACGTCTATATTTATTTTTGGGAAGCTATGGAACTGTTAGGAAAATTACACTTCCTTGATTCCTTATTGTGTAAAATTGTTGACTTTAAAATTCTAAACTTCTGTATTTTATTCTCTCACAGATGGTGAAGATATGTATAGGCGGATCTGATGACCAGGCACCCGCCCCCCTGCTAGAGCCGTGAGAGGCTGGGGCCGTGGTAGAGTAGAGGACGTCCACGCGGTGCAGCCAGAGCACCCGCGCGAGCTGCGACAGATGAGCCCCCAGTAGCTCCAGCTGGAGGGCAGGCACCTGAGGTACCTGTTGCTGCACCAGCCCTCCGGGAGACTCTAGCCCAGTTCATGAGCATGTTCAGCACCTTAGCTCAGGATGGATTGATTTAACTTATACCTGCCACATCTCAAACCGGGGGAGGAGCACAGACTCCCATCGTCGGTACTCCAGAGCAGCGGGTTCAGGTCGACCAGGTTTCGGAGATTTTACTGATACATCCATTAGCTCCACCTCAGCCCAAGGGTAGAAGTTTCTGAAGCAGAGCAGCTCAGACTTGAGAGGTACAAGAAGTACCACCCTCCTACCTTTAGTGGACTGGCGTCAGAGTATGCCTAGGGTTTTCTGGAGGAGTGTCATCGTATTCTCCATACTATGGGTGTAGCGGAGTCGAGTGGGGTTTCCTTTACTGTATTCCAGCTTAGAGGAGCAGCCTATCAGTGGTGGCATGCTTATGAGTTGAGTAGTCCAGCTGAGGCAGCTTCACTTACATGGAATCAGTTCTCGGACATATTTTTGAGAGAGTATGTCCCTCAGAGCCTTAGGGACGCATGGCACGCGGATTTTGAGAAGCTGCGCCAGGCTGCTATGACTGTGTCAGAGTATGCAGTTCATTTCAGTGATTTGGCCCGACATGCACCGACCTTGGTTGCCATAGTTCGAGAGAGGGTTCGTCGGTTTATTGAGGGACTCCACACCAGTATCAGGCTTAGCATGGCTCGGGAGTTGGAGATGGATATTTCTTACCAGCGGGTTGTGAGTATTGCTAGGAGATTAGAAGATATGCTTGCTCGGGAGAGAGAGAGGAGAGGGAGGCCAAGAGGTCTCGAGAGTCTGGCACTTACAATGGTACTCGTGCCCCAGCTGCATTTTGCCATGGTAGGGGTTATGTGAGTCGCCCCATTCATTCAGCTCTTCCCGCTGCCAGTGGTATTTCGGTCCCTTATAGGCCCTAGGAGCCTTATTATGCACCACCAGTATCTAGTGTGCCTCCTGCATGGGGTGCTTTTAGCGGTCCGTCCAGCAGACATGGCCTGAGCTAGTCACAATAGTCATACTCTCTGAGAGCTTGTTTTGAGTGTGGCGACACTCGCCATGTGGTGAGGAATAGCCCCAGACTTAGAAGGGGTGCACCTCCACAGACTTCTCAGCCATCCCATGCTCCACTGGGTCCTCATGCTATGATTCCAGCACCAGCTACCGCCCCACTTGCTCAGCCAGCTCAAGGTGGAGGTCGGGGAGGTCGAGGTTGCCCTAGAGGGGGAGTCCATGCCAGATATTATGCTCTCTCGGCTCGTACAGAGGCAGTTGCTTCTGACTCTGTCATTACAGGTATTGTTCCGGTCTATCATAGAGACGCGTCAGTCTTATTTGATCCAGGATCTACATATTCCTATGTGTCCTCTTATTTTGCCATGTATTTGGGCGTATCTCGGGACTCCTCGAGTTCCCTTGTTTATGTGTCTACTCCTGTGGGAGATTCTCTTGTTGTGGACCGCGTGTATCGGTCGTGTTTGATTACTCTTAGTGGTTTTGAGACCAGAGTCGATTTATTATTGCTCAATATGGTAGACTTTGATGTTATCTTGGGCATGGACTGGTTGTCGCCCCATTATGCTATTCTTGATTGTCACGCTAAGACCGTGACATTGGCTATGCCAAGATTACCGTGATTAGAGTGGAGAGGTACCTTAGAGTATACTCCTAACAGAGTTATTTCATTTCTTAAAGCTCAACGAATGGTTGAGAAGGGGTGTGACACGTATCTAGCTTATGTGAGAGATTTCAGTATTGATGCCCCAATAGTTGAGTTACTCACAGTAGTGAGGGACTTTCCAGATGTGTTTCCAGATGATCTTCGGGGCATGCCGCCCGACATTGATATTGATTTTGGCATTGATTTGTTGTCGGGAACTCAGCCCATCTCTATTCCTCCATATCGTATTGTTCCTCCTGAGTTGAACGAGTTGAAGAAGCAATTACAGGAGTTGCCTGATAAGGGCTTTATTCGGACCAGTGTGTCACCTTATGGTGCTTATGTCTTGTTTGTGAAGAAGAAAGATGGTTCTATGCATATGTGCATTGATAATCGCCAGCTGAACAAAGTTACAGTGAAGAACAAGTATCCATTACCTCGTATTGATGATTTATTTGATCAGCTGCAGGGTGCCAAGGTATTTTCCAAGATTGATTTATGTTTCGGCTATCATCAATTGAAGATTCGGGAGCTAGATATCCCGAAGACTGCTTTCAGGACTCGGTATAGTTACTACGAGTTCCTTGTGATGTCATTTGGGCTGACCAATGCCCCAGCAGCTTTTATGCACTTGATGCACAGTATGTTCCGGTCCTATCTTGACTCATTCGTCATTGTGTTTATTGACGACATTATAGTGTACTCCCAGACTCGGGAGGATCACGAGCAACACCTGAGGACTGTGCTTCAGACCTTGAGAGAAAGAAGTTATTTGCAAAATTTCCAAAGTGTTAGTTTTGCCTAGACTCAGTGTCATTCTTGGGTCATGTAGTATCGAGTGATGGGATCAAGGTGGATCCGAAGAAGGTGAAAGCAGTGCCGAGTTGTCCTAGACCGTCATCAGCTATGGAGATCCGGAGTTTTCTTGGTTTGGCGGGGTATTATCGTCGTTTTGTAGAGGGATTCTCATCTATTGCATTACCTATGACCAGGCTGACCTAGAAGGATGCTCCGTTCAGGTGGACAGAGGAGTGTGAGGAGAGCTTTCAGAAGCTCAAGACAGCTTTGACTACAGCCCCAATATTGGTATTGCCTACAAGTTCGAGGTCTTACACTGTGTATTATAATGCATCGAGGATTGGTCTGGTGCAGTGTTGATGTAGGGTGGTAGGGTGATTGCCTACGCGTCTAGACAACTGAAGGTGCATGAAAAGAATTATCAATTCCACAACCTTGAGTTAACAGCTATTGTTCATGCCTTGAAGATTTGGCGGCACTATTTGTACGGTGTCCCTTGTGTGATCTACACTGATCACTGGAGTTTGCAGCATCTGTTCAAACATAAGGATCTTAAATTGCGTCAGTGGAGGTGGTTGGAGCTACTTAAGGACTATGATATCAATATTTTGTACTATCCGTGGAAGGCCAATATGGTGGCCGATGTTTTGAGTCACCGGGCAGAGAGTTTGGGGAGTTTAGCATATCTACCAGCAGCACAGAGGCCATTGGCATTGGATGTTCAGGCCTTAGCCAGCCAGTTTGTGAGATTGGATATTTCTGAGTCGAGTCGAGTATTGGCTTGTGTGGTCTCTCGGTCTTCTCTTTATGATCGTATCAGGGAACGTCAGTATGATAATCCCCATCTGCTTGTCCTTAAGGACACGGTCCATCACGGTGATGCTAAGGAGGTCACTATTTGGGATGATGGTGCATTGAGGATGCATGGCAGGCTATGTGTGCCCAATGTAGATGGGTTGCGTGAGTTGATTCTCCAGGAGGTGAGCTCGCGGTGCTCCATTCATCAGGGTGCTGTGAAGATGTACCAGGACTTGAGGCAACAATACTGGTGGAGGAGGATGAAGAAGGACATAGTGGAGTATGTAGCTCGGTGTCTAAATTGCCAGCAGGTGAAGTATGAGCATCAACGGCCAGGTGGGTTACTTCAGAAGTTAGAAATTCCAGAGTGGAAATGGGAGCAGATCACTATAGATTTCATTGTTGAACTCCCACGGACTCAGCGGAGGTTTGATGCAGTTTGGGTAATTATGGATAGGCTGACCAAGTCAGCTTGTTTCCTTCCTGTGATGACTACCTATTCTTCCGAGCACCTGGCTCGAATTTATGTCCGCAAGATCATCAAGCTTTATGTCATACCGGTATCTATCATCTCTGACCGGGGTACAGAGTTTACATCACGGATATGGAGGGTCGTACAACATGAGTTGGGTAATCGAGTGGAGTTAAGCACAACATTTAACCCTCAGACGGACGGACAGTCCAAGCGCACTATTCAGATATTAGAGGATATGCTCCATGTGTGTGTGTGATAGATTTTGGAGGTTCTTGGGATCAGTTCTTTCCACTTGCAGAGTTTGCCAACAACAACAGTTATCAGTCGAGCATCCAGATGGAACCGTATGAGGCTCTATATGTTAGGCGGTGTAGGTCTCCAGTGGGTTGGTTTGAGCCGGGCGAGGCTAGATTATTGGGTACAGACTTGGTTTAGGATGCTTTGGAATAGGTTAAGCTGATTCAGGATCGACTTCGCACAGCCCAGTCCAGACAGAAGAGTTATGCGGATCGGAAGGTTCGTGATGTTGCATTCATGGTTGGGGAGCGGGTCTTGCTCCGGGTTTCTCCTATGAAGGGCTTTATGAGGTTCGGGAAGAAGGGCAAGTTGATCTGAAGGTTCATTAGCCCCTTTGAGGTGTTATTGCATGTTGGGGAGGTTGATTATGAGCTTGCCTTACCTCCCAGTCTAGCAGGAGTTCATCCGGTATTCCATGTGTTTATGCTTCGGAAGTATCACGGTGATATGTCTCATGTGCTCGATTGCAGCTCAGTCCAGTTGGACAAGGATCTATCTTATGTTGAGGAGCCAGTGGCTATTTTGGACAAGTAGGTTCGAAAGATGAGGTCAAAGAACATTGCTTCCGTGAAGGTTTAGTGGAGGGTTCAGTCGGTCGAGGAGTCAACTTGGGAGACCGAGCAGGATATGCGCAGCCGTTATCCTCATCTTTTCACCACTTCATGCATGTCTCTATACTCGTTCGAGGACGAACGATTGTTTTAAGAGGGGGAGGATGTATCGACTCGGCCAGTCGTTTCATCGAGTTATAACCCTGATCCCATGTTTACTTCTTTCCCCGTATCTCTTTCTCCTTATGTGACTTGCCGGGAGGCTTTGGTTGTGTTTTCGGAGTGAATTGGGACACTTATTCTCAAAATGGTAGCTTAAGTCTTAGGATTTTGATCGTAGTCGGAACTATAGGAAGACGATTCCGGAATGGAGTTTCGCCAGTTCCGTAATCTCCGTTGGGTGATGTTGGACTTGGGAGCGTGTCCGAAATGTGAATTGGAGGTCTGTAACTGATTTAGGCTTGAAATGGCGAAAGTCAATTTTTTTGGTAAGTTTGTTCAGAAGTGAACTTTTTGATATCGGGGTCGGATTCCGATTCCGGAAGTTGGAGTAGGTCCATAGTGTCAAACATGACTTGTGTGAAAAATTTGAGGTCAATCGGACGTGATTTGATAGGTTTTGGCATCGGTTGTAGAAATTTAAAGTTTTAAGTTCATTAAGTTTGAATCGGAGGGTGATTCGTGTTTTTAGTGTTGTTTGATGTGATTTGAGGGCTCGACTAAGTTCGTATGGTATTTTAGGACTTGTTGATATGTTTAGTTGAGGTCCAGGGGGCCTCGGGTGTGTTTCAGATGCTTAACGGATTGAATTTAGACTTATGCAAATTACTAAAGTTTTCTGGTTTCTGGTATTTTTGCACCTGCGGTGGGGAGACCGCAGGTGCGGACTCGCACGTGCGGAAGGGAGCTCGCAGATGCGGACCTGGTCTGGGTAACCATTGGTCCCAGGTGCGATAAAAGGTGCGCAGAAGCGGAGCCGCTCCTGAGAGGGAGTGCTCGCAGAAGCGGGAGATAAGTGGGTGAGGACTTCGCAGAAGCGGACCATTGTCCGCAGGTGCGGCCACCTCATCGCAGAAGTGGTCCCAAGCCTCTTAAGTAATTTTCGCACCTACGATAGAAATTCCACAGGTGCGGCGTCACAGGTGCGACTTGTAGTCCACAGATGCGGAATCGCTGGGCAGAAAAGGTCAATTTAGAGGGTTTGATCTCATTTTTATTTTGGGTCTTTGAGAGCTCGGATTGAGGCGATAATTCAAGGATTTTTTAGAGAGAACTTTGGGGTAATGATTCTTAACTCGTTTATGGTTATATTCCACTAATCTATAGTTGATTTCATCATTTAATTAAGGAATTTAGTTGAGAAATTTGGGGAAAATGGGAGAAGTTTTCCAACTATTTTTTTGAGTTTTGATTGGGATTTTGATATCGGATTTGTATAATTTTGGTACGAATGAGCTCGTGAGTGAATGGGTGTTCATATTTTGTAAACTTTGCCCGATTTTGAGACGTGGGCCCGGGGAGGCTTTTTGGGGCGATTTTCTAATTTCTTGCTTTAGCTTTGATTTCATTAATTAGATTAGTTTCTTATAGTTGTATTTATGGTATGTAAATTATTTTGGCTAGATTTGGGCCATTCGGAGTCAGATATTCGTGAAAAAGGCATTATTACCGATTGATTGAGCTTAGTTTGAAGTAAGTGGCTTGCCTAACCTTGTGTGAGGGAAATCTACTTAGGATCTGGTATTGTTGTAATATGTGAGCGACGTATACGTGAGGTGATGAGTACGTACACGGGCTATTTGTTGTAAAACCCGATTTATTTTAGTGAGTAGCAACCTGCTTTTCCTTTAATTTGAGTTATACCGTTTAAATGAGTATTAGTCTATTTTCATTCTTAATTGAGCTATCCCAATATGTGTAGTTATTATGTTTAGTCTAATATCGCATGTCTACGTGCTTTAACTGCTTATTTGAACTATGTGAAGCATGCCTAGTTGAGTTCCTGCTTTTCCTTGATCTTTATCAATATAACTATAGAAATCTTGCTGTTAACTGTTGTATTTGTCGGTTTGAGTTGTGCATTTATTTTTGAGACTACGAGGCGGTTCCTCGGGAGTTCTCCCTATATATTTACTTTTGATACTACGAGGCGGTTCCTCGGGAGTTCTCCCTGCACATTTACTTTTGAAACTACGAGGTGGTTCTTCGGGAGTTCTCCCTGCACATTTACTTTTGAGACTACGAGGTAGTACCTTGGGAGTTCTCCCTGCATATTTACTTTTGAGACTACGAGGCGGTACCTCGGGAGTTCTCCCTGTATATTTACTTTTAAGACTATGAGGCGGTACCTCGGGAGTTCTCCCTGTATATTTATTTTTGGACTGCGAGACGTATATCGGGAGATCCCCTGATGTTTACCCCTATGTATTGTAGTGTTGCCTTGCTGTGTTTCCTTTTTGTTAAATTCTAGTCTCTTATTATACTGTATATTCTCCTACCTTATTTATTATTTACCAGTGGTCCTGACATGACCTCGTCACTACTAGACCGAGGTTAGGCTTGATACTTACTGGGTACCATTGTGGTGTACTCATGCTACTCTTCTGCACATATTTTTGTGTGCAGATCCAGGTACTTCTAATCAGCCCCACTATTAGCTGAGAGTGCTTGCTGTTGTATGGAGACTTCAAGGTATATCTGTCGTGTCCGCAGACCTAGGAGTCCCCTTCTATCCTCCCTCATGTCAATTACCTTCTGTACTTCTTTTATTAGACTATGGTGTATAGAGATACTAGTTTCCTCATGTAGCTTGTGACTTATGATGTTCCGAATTTTGGGAAGACTGTGTATTTATAGAGTATTGGTTATTGTACATGCCGAGCGACAGTGTTACTAGTTATTCAGATATCCACTGCTGTTAGTTGCCAAGTTTTACTTTCGTTTTGTTATTTTCCGCAATTTGTTAGGCTTACCTAGTCATAGAGACTAGGTACCGTCACGACGTTATACGGAGGGAGTTTGGATCCTGATAGGATCCTAATCTAATGTGCAAATATCATGGCACTCACGGCCACAGAACAGAGGACTACCGACAATTAAGAGAGGAAGTAGCCTCGCTATTCAACAATGGACATCTCCGAGAGTTCATGAGCGATCGAGCCACGAATCATTTCAGGAATAGAGATTCTAATTAACAAATCGAGCAGGAAGAACCTCAACATGTTATTTATATGATCATCAGTGGGTTCGACGTCCCCAGGGGTCGATGCTAAAGCGCACCAAATATCCATCACAAGGGAGAAACATACTCGAGATTACGTGCCGGAGGGGACCTTGTCTTTCTATGACGAAGATGTTGAAGGGATCGTGCAGCCCCACAATGATGCATTGGTAATATCTGTACTCATAAATAAATCTCGATTTAAGCGTGTGCTAATTGATCCAGGTAGCTCGGCCAACATTATCAGATTGAGGGTGGTAGAACAGCTCGGTCTACAAGATCTAATCGTGCTTGTAGTCCGAGTTCTAAACAGATTCAACATGGCGTGTGAAACCACTAAAGGGGAGATAACATTGCCAGGGAAAGTCGCCAGGACCATTCAGGAGCCAAGTTCTATGTAATAGAAGGAGGTCTGAGGTATAATGCACTGTTCGGGAGGCCATGGATCCACAATATGAGGGCAGTACCCGCAACTCTGCACCAAGTGTTGAAATTCCCAACACCAGGAGGGATTAAATTGATCCACAGAGAACAACCAGTCGTAAAGGAAATGTTCGCGGTTGAAGAGGCAACCCCGATATCCATACTTACAACGACAAAAGGTCCATGTTCGGTCATCAAGGAAGAAGCCAAATAGCAATTACCCACACCGGGCCCAACCCAACCGGAGAAGTAGGGGATCAATGGAGACGATGACTATGGGGTTCCTAGGTCTTTTATAGCCCCTGATGACTCCAACGCCACTAAATCGACGGTCGGGGAGCTGGAATAAGTCATATTGATCGAGCATTTGCCCGATCGAAAAGTATACTAGGCACAGGGTTAAGCCCCGAGCTCAGAAAAAACTCATTCAATTTCTTATAGCTAACATAGATTGTTTCGCTTGGTCCCACCTTGATATGACAGTGATCCCGCCAGAAATAACCACTCACAAGCTGAGCCTGGACCCAACGTTTCATCCAGTCAAACAGAAAAGAAGACCTTAGTCCGAAGTCAAGCATGCATTCATCAAAGACGAAATATCTAAACTCTTAAAAATAGGATCCATTCGGGATGTTAAATACCCGGATTGGTTAGCAAACGTAGTGGTAGTCCCTAAAAAGGGAATAAATGAAGAATGTATGTGGACTATAAAGATTTGAATAAGGCATGCCCCAAGGACTCTTTCCCTTTGCACAATATCGATCGCATGATCGATGCGACGGCCAGCCACGAGATCCTCAGTTTTCTCGACGCCTATTTCGGGTACAACCAAATTCGGATGGACCCCGACGATCAGAAAAAAAACGTCCTTCATCACAAAGTACGGTACCTACTGCTATAACATAATGCCATTCAGACTAAAAAACACTAGTGCCACTTACCAATGCCTAGTAAATAGGATGTTCGAAGAACAAATAGGAAAATTAATGGAGGTTTATATTGACGACATGTTAGTTAAGTCCCTGTGAGTAGATGACCATTTAAAACATTTGCAGGAAACCTTCAACATATTGATGAAGTATAATATGAAGCTTAACCCGGAGAAATGTGCATTTGGAGTCGGATCCGGGAAATTCCTCAGATTCATGGTGTCCAACCGAGGGATCGAGATCAAACCTGATAAAATCAAGGCCATAGAAGACATTACCGTAGTGGACAATGTGAAAGTCGTACAAAGGTTAACCGGGAGCATAGCCGCTTTGAGTCGATTCATCTCGAGATCCTCCGACAAGAGCCATCAGTTCTTCTCACTGTTGAAGAAGAAGAACAACATCTCATGGACTCCGGAGTGCCAACAAACCTTGGAGAAACTCAAATGGTACCTCTCGAGCTCGCCATTGTTTCATACTCTGAAAGCATGCGAACAACTGTACCTGTACTTAGCAGTTTCCGAAGTAGCGGTAAGTTGAGTCCTGGTCCGGGAAGAGAAAGGTACACAATTTCCAATCTACTATGTTAGCAGAACTCTAGGCGAGGCCGAAACTAGGTATCCCCACCTAGAAAAATTGGCGCTCTCTTTGCTAAGCGCCTTTAGAAAGCTAAAACCGTACTTTTAATGCCACCCCATATGTGTTGTAACTACTTACCCATTGAGAAACATAATGCATAAACCTGAGCTCTCGGGATGATTGGCCAAATGGTCCGTTAAGATCAGTGGGTACGGTATCGAATATCAGCCCCGGACCGCCATCAAGTCTCAAATTTTGGCACACTTCGTGGCCGACTTTACACCGGCCCTAATACCCGAGGTCGAAAGAGAGTTGTTGTTGAACTTAGGGACTTCTTCGGGAATCTGGACCCTCTTTATAGACGACGCCTCGAACTCAAGTGGTTCAAACTTGGCATTGTATTGAAGTCACCAACAAGTAATATAGTTAGACAATCTATTAGGACTGTAAAATTGACTAACAATGAGGCCGAGTATGAGGCCATGATTGCAGGTCTCGAACTGGCCAAAAGCTTGGGGGCAGAGGTGATCAAAGCTAAGTGCGACTCCCTCCTTGTGGTGAACTAAGTTAATGGGACGACGATAAGTTCAACTCGGGGGCGGTCGTACAACTCATGAGATAGGTAGTGGAAGAAGGTCACGCCGAGATAAACTCAACAAGCCTAACTTGAGACTGGATAAACAAATATATAGAGTATCTGAAGACCGAAAAACTGCCCCCGGATCCCAAGGAATCGAGGACTCTGCATACGAAGGCGGCCCGATTAAGCTTGTCTGAAGACGGTACCCTACTCCGGAGAACGTTCGATGGTCCACGCACAATATGTCTTGGACCAAGAGACACCAAGTATGTTCTGAGGGAAGTCCACGAAGGCACCTGCGGAAATCATTCGGGCGCCGAATCATTAGTTCAGAAAATAATCAGAGCCGGCTACTACTGGATCGGCATGGAAAATGACACGAAAGAGTTCGTACAAAAATGCGACGGGTGTCAAAGGTGTGCTCGATGATTTATCAGCTCGGGGAGCATCTACATTCTGTCTTGTAACCCTGGCCGTTCATGAAATGGGGAATGGACATCGTCGGCCCCCTTTCATGGGCACCCGGTAAGGCTCAATTTATACTATTTATGACTGACTATTTTTCTAAATGGGTGGAAGCCTAGGCGTTTGAGAAAGTTAGGAGAAGGAAGTCATTGATTTCATCTGGGACCACATAATATGCCGGTTCGGAATGCCGACAAAGATCGTGTGCGACAATGGGAAACAGTTCATCAGCAGCAAAGTAAGCAAGTTTTTTGAATATCATAAGATCAAAAGAATCCTATCAACACCTTATCACCCTAGTGGGAACGGACAAGTGGAGTCCATGAATAAAACCATACTCCAAAACCTCAGAAAGAGATTGACCGATGCCAAAGGAAAATAGAAAGAATCTTGCCCGAAGTCCTATGGGCATACCGTACGACCTCAAAGTCCAGTAGCGGGGCTACCCTATTCTTGTTAGTTTACGGCGCCGAAGATCTAATACCGGTCGATGTGGGAGAACCGAGTCTCAGGTTCTGATATGCGACCGAAGAGTCAAACAGCGAGGCCATGAATATGAGCCCGGAACTGTTAGATGAAAGGCGCGAAGCTGCCCTCGTCCGGTTGGACGCCCAAAAACAACGGATCGAGAGGTATTACAATCGAAGAGCCAACCTTCGACACTTCAATGTAGGGGACTTAGTATTAAGGAAGGTCACACTAAGCACCCGGAACCCGAACGAAGGGAAACTGGGGCCGAATTGTGAAGGCCCGTATCAAATTATCGAGATCACCGGAAAAGGATCGTACAAACTCGGAGCAATGAACGGTGAGCGACTACCGAACAACTGAAACATAACTCACTTGTAACGATACTATTGCTAAGATACGACCCCATTCAGTTCTTTTATTTATTTACATTTTGGACTAACACTTGCATGTGACCGTCAAAGAACGATACAATTTTAGGCCTGAAAGCACGTATTGCACTCCTTTTCCCTTGAAAAGGTTGTCTCAAATGGGTTTTCCGGTAAGGTTTTTAATGAGGCAATAATGGATCGTGCTTAATTAGAATCGAAGACAGGTTATGAACCGGTGTCAAGGATCACATCAACAGTATCCGAGGCTTCTCTATGATTGGCCTCGAACACGGGTGGCATCACCCTCGGATAATGATTTTAGCAAGGAAATAAACTTTGTGCTCGAATAGTCTAGGCTCGATCGATAGGATTTACTGTAAGGGACAAACGATCAAATGAACCGTGCCCAACATAGACCACCCGAACCTTGACACAAAGCTTATACACATGTGTAACCTTGTATATTACGCACAGAAATGAAAGGAAGTATCTATCTTGCATATAAATGTTTTGTCCCTTATATTTCTTTCTTTCTTACATTTGGTCTCCTAAAGACGTCGAGCCAAAGGGCCACCTCACTCGGGGACTGCCTCCCAAGGCAGGTTCGGACGGCCTAGGATAACAAAGTCCGGGGGCACAAAGCTTATTAGGCAGTGCCCGAACTTTAAAGGCTACGGCCATCCCCATTCGGGGATGGATGTCTTGGGTAAGCCCGAATGACTCGGGGTAACAAGTCCACTGGGCAACCCCCGAACTAGAAAGGCTACGACCGTCTTAGAATGGCTCGAAGACGTCCGATACCCGTAACCAAAACATAAGGCCTTCAAAATTTCTAAACCAATTCAAAAGGCTACCCTCGGCAAATTGTAATCTAAACTATTCTAAGTACTACAAGTCTTAAGCAAAATAATATTAAGAACAAGGCTTGTTCAAACCTCTGAACAATATATATATATATATATATATATATATATATATATATATATATATATATATATATAAGATCTTTACAAAGGGCAAACGGCCTCAACAAAAAGTACAAAGGTGCAAAAACAAAGAAAAATCTACAAGGCACCTAAATAGCCCGGTCTTCGCCGGAGCCCGCCTCAGCAACGGGACCATCGGTGTCTTCTCCGCCCTCGGGAATCTTCTTTGTCCTTGGGATACGCCAATTTCTTGGCCTTGGCCTCGAGCCCCTTAGCATTTTTGATCTCGGCCGATAAATCAAAACCCCGAGCATGAACCTCCTCGAGGGCCTCCCTTCGGGACTGCCACTTCACATATTCGACAATGTCTTTTAGGCGGTTATGGGTTGCCTCGACATCGGCTTTGTATTGGCCATCATCTCATCGGCATCAGCCATGGTTATTTTAGCCACCGACCTGGCCGCTTTAAGCTCCTTGGCGAGGGTCTCTCGATCGGCAATAGGCGAGCTCAGCTGAGACTGAAACTCCTTAATTTTCTAGGACCGTGCCTCAGCCTTCTCCCTCGTCGCTTGAAGTTGGGCCTTCGCCGAGACCAATTGCGCCCGGACAGTCTCTTTTTCCTAGGCTAAGCGGTCCATCTTGCCTTTCCACTCTTCGGCCTCGACCTTGATTACATCCATCTCGATCCGGAGTTGGTCGATCCGATCAATCTTCTGTTGGATCTGCGAGTTCTGACCATTAGTCACCGTGTCTAGCTCATCATTACTAACTTCCAAGATTTTTACCTGTTCAACCAGGTCGGCGTGTTCTTTCCGAGTCGCGTCCAACTCGAGCCAAAAGTCAAATCGAGCCAAAAGTCACACCAAACCAGAATCCGGGGCATGCCGCCTGCCCTCGAAAATATCGAGGTCATGGTTTCGGAATCGGTCCTAACCTCGAACGATTTTGAAGAACATTGTTGGACAATCAAGCATAGCCAATAGAAGGCCGAAACATCCGTGATTGGCAGGATATCACAGCGGGGATTTCGGCATGTATCGATAAGCAACCGACAACTAGTTAATCAGAATATTTTTTACCTTTTATAGAGTTGTACATATAGTAGGACTCCCTACTATATAAAGAGGATGTGATAATTCATGAAATACATTATAACACGTATACCAAAGTAATATACCGCTATTTTCTCTGTCACTAGCTCTTTCTCTTTTTCATTGGTGCCAGCTGTGGTGAGCCCGGCTCGAGGGTCAATATTTCAGTAAGGCTGGAACTATCCTACTCGTGTGGTTTGAATTTATTTTATCTTTGTTTGTTCAATAGTAACTTAATTTATCGTTTTGTATCAAATTAATCCGTGCATCCTTAAAATCACTTACAAATTTAATTGTTATTCGATTTTGAGGATAAATAATTATTATTTATTAATTTGGTGCAAGCATAACGTGCAAGTACGATGTTTAGCAGTGCAATAGCTACTCCCTGTTTAGGATACTCTTTGACGACACAAATTAAAGCAGAATCACAAAATAAATTTTTGCTTTCTCTTCCCAGTCCTACTATTTCTTCGATTTTTTACAAATTATCATCCATTATAGTATTACTTTGGAATATAAAGTAGACATGCCAAAGAAAAAGTGGAGAGACATATACCAAGTTTCTCCATAGCCAAAAATATTTTTTTTTTCTTTCAAAAAAGTATTTTTTTTAAAATTTGAAGTGTTTCGCCAAACTTTTAGAAGAAGAAAAACGGTTTTAAGTAGAAACGGAAGCAATTTTGGAGAAGCAAAAAAAAATAGTTTATCTACGAAAATACTTTTGAGAAAAATACACTTAGAAGCAGTTTTTAAAAAAATGGTCAAATATTAATTGCTACTCAGAAGTATTTTTTAAATTAATTAATTAAATACAAATTACTTTTCATCAAAAGTACTTTGATAAAAATAATTTTAAAAAAAATACTTCTCAGCAGATTTTTGTAGTTTGGGAAGAAGAAAAAACTTACGGCGTAGCATTTCACACTTACGTTACCTTTTTTTTCTTTAAGGTTTTCTACGTTGATAACTCCCAAAAGTTTAGCGGCTCGACACCCTTCTTTTTATGTTTCTTGGTCCTAATCATTTGTGTGGAAAACTTACATTGTGCACGCGAATTTCTTTAGAAATAGTTAAATTGGGACGTGTTCTTTTGAAACAAGGCAGAAATTTGATAAATATGTTGGTGAAAATCAATACAAACTTTCTACTTCTCCGAAAATTTTGGTGTCAATATATTCCGTTCTATGCGCCTCTATTGTTGCTCGTCTTTAGTCTCACTTCCCAACTCTTCATTTTTCACTGTTGGTATCATTGTCATTTGTGTTCTTGTTCTACATGACATTAGAAAGATACTAGTGACGCTAATACAATATTTTGAACACTTGCCGCATCTTCAACTTACACTAATTTCTTTTCTATAAATAGGGTTTCAAGTTTTTAAAATTTTGTCCAAATTCATGAAGCTAGCAGCTAAACACGACTGATTAACATTCAACATAGAGATTATTATTATTATTATTTTTTAAAAAGTTTTTCTGTTACACTAGGGGATTAGGGAGGACAACCAATATTGAAGCTACATCGATTGTGTGAGAGATTTTCAATGGTATCATCAGATTATAGTTTATTTCTTTTTGTCCTAACTTTCCTCTTTAAAAGAAGATAAACTTGGACCAATTTAAATTAAATTTCTTCAACTATTTCCATTATATTTCCCTTTATCTTTTCTTCATTTTTCTCCTTTTGAAGGCTACAATAAAGGAAGAAAGAAAGCAGTAGAGTAACCAATGAACCGGCTTTAGAAAGATCATAATCATAACTTTATATCTTCCCACCGCCACATCAATGAAATATGAAGAAACCAAGCCTCACGCAAAGGATAACGAAAGGAGAACAACCAAGAAAAAAAGGAAACAATTTTCCACTGAATTAACGGCGGAAATTATTTCGGTCAAAACGGGCCAACTCAGCAACCCATATCATAGTTCGTGAATCTGACTGGATATAATGGGACCCATTTTATCACTTTTCAGAACTTCCACGTGTTCCCCATCAACTGACGGTGAGCCACCCCAATACCCCACCCATTCATTTGTGTCTCTACACACCGTCTCAATTATTCAGCTGCCTGCCACCGTCTCCATTTTTAACTTTGCATCACAATTCTTGCTATGTAATAAGGATCATTAGCAGTATTTTAGAAAATACAACGACGGAAAGAACGTTCTTTAATTGAGTTAAGCAGAGTTGAATTAATATATTATATAAACAGATTTTACTTAAACTATAGAGCTTGTGA
Organism: Nicotiana tabacum; assembly: GCF_000715075.1. NCBI lineage: Eukaryota > Viridiplantae > Streptophyta > Magnoliopsida > Solanales > Solanaceae > Nicotiana > Nicotiana tabacum. Next base: position 345,440 of record NC_134089.1, on the reverse strand, counting down.
TTTCAAAACTTCTGCACCTCTTTGTAGACATTATATATGGATCATGTAGGCCCAGAATTTTCCTAATAGATTTATACATAAGTTTTGTAGTGTTATAATTTAAATGTACTTTGTGATATAGTCAATTCTTGTACAAAGTTAAAATATAATTTTGGGATGGTATAACGTATATATTCACTATTTTTTCTCTTCTTCTAACAAGCGATAGAAGGTTTTAAAAGATAGTGTGCCCAAACATCCAACCTAACTCTTAAACCATTGTTATAAAAACATTAAGAAACTCAGTATCAAAAGTATTAAAGCATAAGATTTTAAGTTTCACAAATAAGAGATGATTTATTGACATTAGTAGAAGTTTGTGAGGATCCAAAAAATTAAAAATGAAGCTACTTGTTTAGCAAAATATGAGCTTGAAAATTTCTAATTTTTATTGGGTATGACTATTAAATATAATATATTAATTATTTTTAATTCAACTAGCAATAGTATAAAATCAAAAGATATGCATATTGATGTTATCATAGATAGCTAAGAGGTCTTATTTCTTTTCTGTCTTCAAAATTATAGATAAAAAGAATTTGCAACCTTGAATGTACAAATTAAGATCACCAAATGATGAGAGTCTTAATATTGAATATTTTTTAAAACACAATGGTCATTGATAGCTTAAACATATTTTTCCAACTAAAAATATTAAGAGAAATAGTATAAGTAAAAGATACTACTTTAAATAATATATTCAATCAAATAAAAAAAATGATTCTTTTTTAAATGTCAATATTACTTATAAAATAATTTTAATAATTCTTGTAACAGTTCCTTCAATGGAAATAAGTTTTCAAAATTAAAATTGATAAAATCTTACCTTAGATTAACAATGGTTCAAGAGAGATTAAATGAATTAGTGGTAACAGATTGAAGAAGCATTTTTAATGACTCTATCTACAAAAGTTAAAATAATAGATTTCAAATAAAAATTATGATAAATAAATTAAGTCCTTTCATTAAAGTTCGGCTTTAAACCTCTAATTTTGTGAGCCGCCCCGTAGAACCACGTCATTTAGGTGATTAAACTAGAGGCAATAGATAATTGGGTAATACTATGATTTTCTGGCTCAATCCTAGAAATTGTGATTAAATCTTGTTTCACCAAAAAAAGCAAACAAAAGAATCTTGATAGTTGTTTCACCTCCACAGCATTAATCTTGTGGTGCTAGCTGGAAAGCAAAAAGGATAAAGGAAAATTCCAGCCATATTTTACCCGGTCCAGCCAAACAAAGAACCGGTCAAACCGTTGGTAGAAAACGGTCAAAACTCTCCTCATCGGTTTCTCAACCCCATCCACTGACATTCCACCACGTGTAATGACCCTACAGGTGTAGCCCCAGGAATCCAATGACAACTACTTTCTCACTTTCCCCCCCTATATAAAACAGTCTTATATCGTAGTCCTCTTTACTTGTGAGTAGTCTCGAGCAACTAAATATGGCGCGAAAAAATTGCGGCTTTCCGGCAGGTTTCCCGTCATTTCCCCTTAGTCTAGCTCTCATTTTCTTCCTCTCCGTCAATCCCCTCCGGCATTGCTCTGCCGGTGGCCATGACTACCGCGACGCCCTCCGAAAAAGCATCCTCTTCTTCGAAGGCCAACGCTCCGGCAAACTTCCACCCGACCAACGTATAAAGTGGCGTAAAGACTCCGCCTTGTACGATGGCGCCTCCGCCGGAGTAAGTAACAATTATAATTTCTCAATCCCAAGCTAGCTGGAATGTAAATTTTTAAAATTAATTTATGTATAACTAGCTTTTTACTTTTCAACCCGCAATTAATATGAGAAAGTTTCCACATGATAGAAATGGTTAGTAATTGAGCTAAGTTACGCGTGACGTTTTGTACAGGTGGACTTGACAGGAGGTTACTATGATGCCGGGGACAACGTCAAATTCGTCTTTCCAATGGCGTTCACTACCACATTGTTGTCGTGGAGCATAATAGACTTCAAAAGGAACATCGGAAGTGAGCTTGGAAACGCCGTGAAGGCAGTGAAGTGGGCGACGGATTTCTTGTTAAAAGCGACGGCTAAGGAAGGCGTCATATATGTGCAAGTGGGTGATGCATTTTCTGACCATAGCTGTTGGGAGAGGCCAGAAGATATGGACACTTTGAGAACTGTTTACAAGATTGACCAGAATCATCCTGGATCAGACGTCGCCGGCGAAATCGCTGCCTCTTTGGCCGCCGCGTCCATTGTTTTCCGGTCACTCGACTCTTCTTACTCTGGTCTCCTACTTGATCGTGCCGTTAAAGTAAGTCTATACTGTTTCTCTTTGGTCTTTTCTCTACTGTTTTAGCTTTTTTCTTTTCGCTTTATTCTTCCGGAATAACAATTGTTTGCGATGTATATAAAATGTACGTACTACTATACACTTTTAAGCAACTTAGGTTAATGCTGACATTTTATTTTAAAAAAGTGTCTTAATTAAGAGATAAGGAGTAATATGTGTTGTTGCATGAAACTATCCCACATTATCGGGTGTAATTAGTAAGCATGGACATAAAGTTTAAGAGGGAAATAATGTATAATTTAGCAAATCCAGGATAGGTCCATAAAGTGTGGATTCATTCTCTAAAGTCTCAAAAGCGAAATGCTTTGGGAAGTGTTGTCTTAGTGTCCTTTTCTGGATATTGGTCTGGAAGCATTAAATAAGTTTGTTGGGTCCTCCCAAGAATTTCCCCATATTGCTAATTGGCCTTATAGTTGTACCCAATCCTCCTTTGGGAATTACCAAGGACGGGTTTACACTAGCTTTTCCACTAGTAAACTAGAATTTCTTCAAAACTAGAAGGGATATTACTAGCATTTTTCTTTAGTTTTTTCCCCCATTTTGTCAAGCTAAAGCTAAGTTACTAGTGTGGACATATAGTTATTTCGTGTAACCATAGTCATTTTGCATGTGAATAGATGGTGTGAACAAAGACCGGGGGGAATCATTATATCAGTTGTGTTTTAAACAAGACCTTGCTTTTGGAAATAATAAGATTACATTCAGTATACCTTAGATAAAAACACTCACCATATTCCAAATATCACTATCAACCCCAGAAAAAGGAAAAGATAATATGACCGTTGTATTAAAACGGTCTCGTGTTTTGTAGGTTTTCGAGTTTGCCAACAGGCACAGAGGTGCATACAGCTCCAGTTTGCACTCTGCGGTTTGCCCTTTTTACTGTGATTTTGATGGATACCAGGTAACTTTACTTTTATTAAGAAAATTATCTTGTTCGCTGATCAAGTTAATCAGAATTAATTTTTATATTATCAGCATATATTAACTTAAATCTTTTTGGGTATCGTTGATATTAAACAGGACGAATTGCTTTGGGGTGCGGCGTGGCTACACAAAGCAACAAGGAGGCGTCAATACAGAGAGTACATAGTGAAAAACGAGGTTGTTTTAAGAGCTGGAGACACCATTAATGAATTCGGTTGGGATAATAAACACGCTGGGATTAATGTCCTCATTTCCAAGGTTAGTCTGTTCTAGACTTAATTTATAACCTGGATAAGGAGATATTACTTACATCACTTATTAACTAATCCACTAGTAGTATATACTACTCATTTCATATTCGTCTTATTCTTGGTTCCCCATAATACATTGATATTGGTTTCTTTCTTGTGTCTGTACAGTACTTATCAAATCCTTGTCTCATTTATGACTTAGATTTATTCTTCTGGTACTGTGATTATCTATTCTTGACTTGTTCAGAAAAAATGACTGCCAATCACATGGTGTAGATATAGTTATCTGTATCAGTGTTTAGTGGATATCCATTGGTGGGGTCCTCTTGGCTACTGCTCTTTGAAAATTAGAGCAAGTGTGATTATTTCACATGATAGTTTACGTTATGGGCTCCATGTGTGTTTTACTTGAGAATATTGTAGTTTTTTTTAATGTAGCGTCCTTGCGTGAAGTAACTAATTCACCGGATATTTCTAACTAATATTTAGACAAATAAAAACAATTACCTAGCATTTACTTGACAATTATCCTTACCCTTCAATTATCCTATTCTCGCCTCAATAAAAAATATCATACTAAAACATATAAAAGCTCAAGAAAAAATGGTTTAAATTATCCAACCTTTTACAATGTCATGTGATTCATGGAATGGAATGAGCTATCAAAAGTATTAGTCAAATAGTGTACAATTTTATGTAAAATTGAACAGGGAACTGAATTAAGCAGTAAAAAGCTGCGGAAACTGTGAATTCAAGAGGAAAACAGGAAAGCCAAAAATGTTAAAATGAAAGTAGGAAAAAAGAAGACTTGAAAGGTGAAGCCTACAGAAGTGCTCCATGTGAAGTGTATATGCAAAATATAGATAAAATAAAAAATGACCCAAAAAAAGAGAGCTTGGGAGTAGTCTTTGAAGTAATGGGTATGTGTTAAGAGAGGGGTCCAACTTGGATCAGTGACTTTACTGGTGTAAGCATGTGCTAAAAGTTGTGGGAGGTCAGTTACTAATCTTCCCTATACAGTATACATACACAGATATATGATACAAGTGGCAACTATCTGCTTTATATTTTCGAAAACAGTGTGATTATGACTTACCATTATAAGGGGAAGGGGTTTCCTCCTCCAGTTTTGACAGTACTCATTTTGGCATAATATTTTATTCTCCTATTGGTCCCTTTTTAACTAAAATTTTGCCCACAGAATATATATCTGACAAGTTGGCTTGTAAACTGTGCTTAGATTCTTCTTAGCTATTCTTTCAACCAACAACTAGCTAGATTCAGGATTTATTTTACTAATCTTATTATTAGCTTTTATTTAGCACTCCAATATTACTTAGCACCTTAATTTTAATTTGGTTAACATTTCAACAGGAGGTGTTGATGGGAAGAGCACCAGATCTAAAATCCTTTCAAGTAAATGCAGATGCCTTCATCTGCTCAATATTACCTGGAATTTCTCATCCCCAAGTGCAATATTCTCCGGGTAACAAAAGGCATTATCTGACTACTACTTTCGAAAAGTGAATGCTGAAGAAATACTTAATAATAATATGAAAGAACTGCGAGTGAATTACAATATAGTATAATACTAATAATGTTTGTCATTTTGTTGTTGTGGGTGAGAAGGTGGACTCATTGTCAAACCTGGCGTTTGTAACATGCAGCATGTGACATCCTTGTCCTTCCTACTGCTCGCTTACTCTAATTATCTAAGCCACGCCAATCATGCCGTGCCATGTGGCTCCATCTCAGCCACCCCTGCTCTCCTCAAACATATTGCCAAACGTCAGGTAATTTTGCACCCACCCAATGTAATTCTTCAAAAATTGAGTATAATTTTTATATCGTGATAGTGAAATTTTGTTTTACACTATCAATAACATAAATGATAACAACAAATAATAATTCATAAGAAATGAGATTCGAAACCTAAAACATTTGACATATTACATGTTGCAATAAGTAAGTATGCTTATAGTGTAAAGTATTTTTAAGCATATAAGTTAATTCCTTAAAAAATTAGGATAAAAATTGGAACCAATGAAATCAGAACCTACTACTACGTTTAATATCTTGGAATGAAACAGGTTTAGATTTCCGTCGACTATATTCTAGATTAGAGTCGCACTTCAATAGTGATCATTTCGTCTGCACCTAATATTGTTTTGAAGTAAAAATTACGATACAAGCTCTTTCAGTCACTTCACTCTCCCTATACAACCAAAATTAAAAGGACCCCGTGTTCTTTAAATTTCCTCAAATTGCGGTGAATGAACTTGAAAAAACTTGTGGGCCCATCTGCCCATTTCAAAGTCTTAAATCTTAATTACCTTTTGTTGCAAGAAATCAATAATATTGATATGAGATCTCACGGATCATTGTTCCACATATCCATCCTTCCAAGTCGTTGTGTTGTTACTATTTCTTGCTCATTATTGTATTTCTTTTCAAGAATGTTTTCACTATGCTTTTAACGAGTCTATTGTCTGTCGGAACAGCCTTTTTACTTTCACAAGGTAGGGATAAAGCGTGCTTATCCTTCTCCGACTTCACTTGTACGATTACACTAGATTTGTTGTTGTTAATGTATCCATCCTTCAATGTCATTATTTATGCCTTTTTAAATTAATTTTTGTGTATATAATATCATAAATCTTCAATAAAACTATACATTGGGCCTTACAGGTGGATTACATTCTTGGAGATAATCCGCAAAGAATGTCATACATGGTGGGGTATGGTCCACGTTACCCATTAAGGATTCACCACAGAGGTAGCTCTTTACCATCTGTGGCGGCCCACCCAGCCCGTATTGGGTGCAAAGGAGGGTCCAATTATTTCTTATCACCAAATCCAAATCCAAATCGCTTGATTGGTGCTGTTGTTGGTGGGCCCAATATAACTGATTCCTTCCCAGACGCAAGGCCATTCTTTCAGGAGTCGGAGCCCACTACTTACGTTAATGCGCCATTGGTGGGCCTTTTGGCTTACTTTTCAGCCCATACTTGATCTCTTCCAATTTAAAGAGAGAATAGAGTGGTGTGCAAAGGCCACCCTCTCTATACCATATATTATTATTGTTCAACATTCTATTTCTTCCTTATTCAATCAACGAAGAAACTACTACGACTAGTCTTTTTATTTCACTATACCATATGCCAACTATTAATACAACAATGTCTTGTTCCCTATTCAATCGATGAACAAAGTACTACAAGTAATCATTTTTTCACTATATATGCCAACTATTAAAACATCAATGTCTTCTTTGACTTCTCCATGTGCCTTCAAATTAAAAATATAGATAGGTTAGTGAGGAAAATAAATTTTGCCCATAAGTGATGAAAGTCATTTTTTTTAATCTTTTAATGAAAATTCTTTTTTTTTTTCTTGTTTTGGAAGTGACTTCCATCTTACCAAACATGAGGAAATAATTCTCTAATGAGAAGTATTATCATGAAAAACGACTTTTTAATACGAAAGATGCTTACCTTGTAATTATGATCAAAATGAGAAGGAGTACTTTTTGTAGATGTTGAGCTGAGTTAGAGAGGTAGGCCTAGGGGAGGAAATTTCATACTATCGGTCATATTGCCCTGCGTTTCTTTGACATTCTGTATATGGATACTGTTCTCATCTTTTTCTCCTGTCTCAAGAGTTCTGCAATGAATATTAACTCTAATTTAATCAGTAAGTTGTTGATCGTAGGAGCAATTGATGTATGCTGGAACATAATGTGGATTTCTTTTACTAGTCCTATCAATGGGCAAAAATAACACAAGTTCAAAAGAAAGGATCAGCAGCCTTGTATTTTAATAAATAAGGTGGCAACATTTTCTATGCACAACCAAAACCACATTTTCATTTTGTGGGACTAGTAGCAGCAGCGCTAAATTCACCAAGTCTCATTCTCAATTTTGGCTTAGTAGATGACATATAGCTGAATATGCTTATTCTAAATGCTAATCAAAAAAGCCAGGAGTTGTCTATAAAAAGTGGTACGTACCATCATCGTTACCCCGTCGTTTCTTGTGTCTATTCTCAAGGGTAAGAACTCTAATAGTTCTTAAAAGATTTTTAAAATTTACATTTTCGAAAGCATCATGGACGTACTACTATCTCTATACACGTTATTTAAACTCAAGTAATTGGGTCCTAAAGATCTGTAACTAGATGCAGTTGTAGGCTACTATTATGTATGCATTCTGCCAGAGAGTAGTTCATATGCTCTGTTTGTCTATCCTTTAGCAAAAAGAGGCAGCAACAACAACAACAACATACCCAGTAATATCTTACACCGTGGGGTCTGGAGAGGATAGTGTGTACGCAGACCTTACTCCTACCTTGTGAGGATAGAGAGGTTGTTTCCAATAGATCCTCGGCTCAGGAAAGTATAAACAAGAAGGGACAGTACCAAGTAGTCATATAAAAGCAAAATAAAAATAACCAGATAGTAAAGTGATCAACAACAACAACCCAGTATAATCCCACTAGTGGGGTCTGGGGAGGGTAGTGTGTACGCAGACCTTACCCCTACCCTGGGGTAGAGAGGCTGTTTCCAATAGACCCTCGGCATCCTTCCCTCCAAGAACTCCCCACCTTGCTCTTGGGGTGACTCGAACTCACAACCTCTTGGTTGGAAGTGGAGGGTGCTTACCATCAGAGCAACAATGAAGTGTTGCTTAGGGGTACCCAGTAAAGTGATCAACAATGAAAGAAAACAATGGTTAGTTATAAAAATCTACTACCAACAGAAAGCGAGAGTGCCTGCCATTAAGCAAAAAGAGAGAGAAAAAAATACTAACAATATATTTTTCCTTGTAATAAAATTTTAAAGCTAACTGGAAAGTGTTGCTCAGGGGTACTCGGTCCCATTCAAAAAAATAAGGGGAGTGTTGTTTCCCAAACACTAAGTTTAAGGGGGTCTAGTGAATTTACTCTAAATAAAACGATATAAATTATAGGCATATCATTATATATCTATTTGTCTCAATTTATCTGACACTTTTATTTTTTTTTATCCATAAAAAAGATGTTTATATATTTAAAATAATATAACTTTAAAATTTTCATTTGAGATTATTTATAGACGATCCGAAGAGATTCTCTATCATATATCGATAAAAAGAGTTGATAATTCATTTATTTCTTTTTTCATGTAAAGTTGATAATTTTGATGTAGAATATCCTTAAAAGGCAACAAGAAAACTTGATTTTACATATGAGACTCATAAACAGGCACACCCTATGTGGAAAAAAAGGATCAAGAGCCGCAGATTAATTTTCTTCTCTTCTCCTCTATTTTTTTTGGTTGTGTTTTTCTGTTCTCTCTTTTGCCAAAATCGTACCAAGATTCCCATCTTCTTCTTCTTCCTATATATATTCGACAGGAAGATCAGTACTACACGCCTTTAACCTCTAAAAGCAAAAAGCTTAATTATGAGACAAAGTACTTCACTCACATTCTTGACCATTTCTAACTTGTATACGGTCAAAATCGAGCTTGCCCTTCGTATGATTAATCCAGACTGGAACATGATAGACCAAGATTCAACCTCGTGTAATATCGAGTCATGATGCGAAGTTAGGATGCCGAGCTCGTGACCCAGAGACCGATCAAGATCGAGATCGAGCAAAATAGAGATCGGCCAAGATCGAGATCGAGCAACATAGAGACCAATCAAGATCGAGATTGGCCAAAATCGAGACCGAACAAAATAGAGATCGAGCGAGACTGAGAAAATCTTATCGAGCCAAAAAATAAAAAAGCCGGAATATCCGCAATTGGGCGAGAATCTCGGCGGAAATCCTGGCGCATATCAAGGAAAGGCCAATTAATGAATTTATCATGTGATTCCTTACTGTATTTAGGATTATATTGAGAGTAGGACTTCCCTACTATATAAAGGGGATCTGATCATTTGTAGGGGACACATTATTTTATGCAAAAAAAGCAATACAGTGCCTTCTTTCAACATCATTATTTTATTATAAGGGTGACAAGTGGGCCGGTCTAGGCTCGGGACCAGCCCGGGACCGCGGGCCAAACGGGCAAAACGGGCTAAACGGGCCAGGACAGTTTGGCCCGGTTTTAGTGGGCCTGGGCCGGTCCTATGATTTGGGCCCGCCAGGCCCGGGACCATTTAGCCCGCCAGCGACCTAGACCGGCCCGGGACCAGATCGGTCCCTTAGCGGGCCAAACGGTCCCAACGACTATTTTATTTTTAAAATATAGCCATTGGGCTGTCAAAAATAGCCATTTAACCCCCCAAACTTTGTTTTAATCCCAAACTTTTTATAATTACACTTTTTCCCTATTTTCAACTATAAATACCCCATCATTCTTTCATTTTTTCTTACAAAATCATCAATCTATCACAATCTCTCTCTAATTTTCTTCTATAATTGCTACTATTGTTTACTTTATTGTTACTAAGTGTATAATATATAAGCTATATTCGATATATATATATATATATATATATATATATATATATATATATATATATATTTAGTATATATACTATACTATACTATATATACAACTTATATAAGCTATATAAGATGTATATATAGCTTATCGAATATAGCTTTTATATATATATATATATATATATATATATATATATATATATATATATATATATATATATATTCGATAAGCTATATATACATCTTATATACTATATATAAGATGTATATATAGTATAGTATAGTATATATAGTATAGTATAGTATATATATAAGCTATATTCGATAAGCTATATATATATATATATATATATATATATATATATATATATATATATATATATCTTATATACTATATATAAGATGTATATATAGTATAGTATAGTATAGTATATATACTAAATGAGATGTATATATAGTATAGTATAGTGATATCATGTATCCTTAGAGCCGTGTATAGATTCAATTATTTTCCGTTTTTCGGGTAAATAGTTTGGCGCCCACCATGAAGCTAAGGATAATAGTGGTTATTTGATACAAATCTCTATAAAACACACAATGTTACACTTGCTCTTTGAAGTGTCTTTGATTTCAGGCTAAATATGACGAACTTTCAATTACTGCCCCCGTATATCGACAACGGATCTGGCCATCAAGGTGAGAATAACAACGTGACGCCTAGTGATGTAAGGTCACCCGCTGACCCCGTTGGGACTCGGGCGGTGGATCCGATTGACGTTAATTCACATGTGGCCATCGACGCGAACCAGCATACTGGTACCGAAAACTGAGTCCATGGTGGAACCCGATCTGCAGCTCGAAATACCCAAAATATCGGAGAAGACAGGATCAGCCTACGAATGATCTTCGAAATATTACAAGCTCAACAGGTGGCGATAGCCTCAGTTGCAGAGCCAAACCCAGGCACCAAGCAGGGCTAAGCCTAGTCCAGCCCAAGAAGTCACCCACAGAACGGGGTCAGCTGTGGTAAGGTCAAATGAACAAGAACCGGGGACTAACCCCGAAATTATAAAAATTCTCGAGGAACTTACAAAGCGGATAGAGTCATGGAAAAAGGAGATCGAAGCAAACGACAAGAAGGTAGAAACCTATAACTCCAGGGTTGATCAGATCCTAGGGGCACCACCAATATTGAAGGGTTTGGATTTCAAAAAGTTCGAACAAAAGCCCTTCCCCCTGAGCGCGGCTCCCAAACTGATCCCCAAGAAGTTCTGCATGCCCGAGATTCCTAAGTATAATAGAACGACCGACCCCAATGAGTATGTCAGCTCTTAAACGTGTTCCATTAAAGAGAATGATTTAGAGGACGACGAGATCGAATCCGTGTTACTAAAGAAATTCGGGGAAACCCTGTCAAAGGGGGAAATGATATGGTACCATAATTTACCACCTAACTCTATCAATTCTTTTGCCATGCTTGCAGATTATTTTGTAAAAGCACACGCCGGAGCCATAAAGGTCGATACTAGAAAGTCGTACCTTTTCAAGGTAAAGCAGAAAGACAACGAGATGCTTAGAGAGTTTGTGTCTCGGTTCCAAATGGAACAAATGGATCTACCACCGGTCGCCGATGATTGGGCCGTTCAAGCTTTCACTCAAGGACTAAATGAACGAAGCTCAGTGGCTTCACAACAGTTGAAGCAGAACTTGATTGAGTACCCGGCTGTTACCTGGGTCGATGTACATAATCGATATCAATCGAAGATTAGAGTCGAAGACGACCAGCTGGGGCTCCTTCCGGGTCTGTTACCAAAAGGGACGCTGATCGAGAACCAAGATCGAATAAGGATCGATACCAGCCGTATAATAGAGATCGTAGGGGCAACGGGCCAGGGAACAACTCTGCATGAGGTGTGAGGAGAAATGATCAAGGCCAGAGATCTCGAGGGCTCATTAGCAAGAATGTTCCTATAGGCATATCGGACCTAAGGAAGCACTACGATTATCAGAATATAACTTCAATGTTGATGCATCCGCCATCATATCGACTATCGGACGCATCAAAGATACTAAATGGCCCTGACCTCTGTAGACCGATCCAGCCCAGAGGAATCCCAATCAAGTATGCAAGTATCATGGCACCCATGGCCACAGAACTAAAGATTGAAGACAATTGAGAGTAGAAGTGGCCCGGCTATTCAATGAAGGGCACCTTCACGAGTTTCTAAGTGATCGGGCCAAGAATCATTTCAAAAATAGGAAGTTCAACAAAAAAAATAAGCAAGAAGAACCTCAACACGTTATTCACATGATTGTCAGAGGGATCGATGCTCCCCAAGGGCCAGTGTTAAAAAGCAATAAGGTGCCGATCACAAGGGAGAAGCAATCTCGGGCTCAGAATTACATACCGAAAGGAACCTTGTCCTTTAACGACGAAGACGCAGAAGGAATCATACATCCTCATAATGATGTACTGGTAATATCTGTACTCATGGATACGACTCAAGTTAAACGTTGTTGATTGATCCAGGTAGTTCGGCCAACATCATTCGATCGAGGGTTGTAGAACAACTCGGTCTACAAGACCAAGTCATGCCCGCAGCTCGAATACTAAACGGATTCAACATGGCATGTGAAACCACTAAGGACGATATAACTTTGCTAGAAAACGTGGTCGGGACTATCCAAGAGACAAAGTTCCATGTGATCGAGGGCGACATGATGTATAACGTCCTGTTCAGGAGACCATGTATCCACAACATGAGAGCAGTGCCCTCGACCCTTCACCAGGTTCTAAAATTCCAAACACCAGAGGGAATCAAAACAGTCTACGGGGAGCAACCCGCTGCAAAGGAAATGTTTGTCGTTGATGAAGTAATTCCGATATCAACACTCTCATCGACGAAGGGGTCAAATTCGAAGGGAAAACAAGAGGCCAAATAGCAATCACAAACGCCGTCCTCGACCCAACAAGAGAAGCAGGGGACTAACGAAGATGAGGATTATAGAATCCCTCGATCCTTCATAGTCCCCAATGACTCTGACGCTACCAAATCAACGGTTGAAGAGCTGGAGCAAATCATACTAATCGAACATCTGCCTGAACGAAAGGTATACCTGGGCACGGGTTTAAATCCTGAGCTCAGGACAAAGCTTATTCAATTTCTTGTAGCTAACATGGACTGTTTCGCTTGGTCCCATCTCGACATGACAGGTATCCCACTAGAAATCACCACCCATACACTAAGCTTGGACCCGAAATTCCGTCCGGTGAAGAAAAAAAGAAGACCCCAGTGCGAGGTCAAACATGCTTTCATCAAAGACGAGGTCACCAAGCTTCTTAAAATAGGGTCCATCCGTGAAGTAAAATACCCCGAATGGTTAGCAAACGTAGTAATAGTCCCTAAGAAAGGAAACAAACTTAGAATGTGTGCAAATTACAAATATTTAAATAAAGCATGCCCAAAGGATTCTTTCACTTTGCCTAATATCGATCGCATGATCGATGCCACGGCCGGCCGCGAGATCCTCAATTTTCTCGATGCCTTTTACGGGTACAACCAAATACGGATGAACCCGAGTGATCAGGAAAAGACCTCGTTCATCACTAAATATGGTACCTACTGCTATAATGTAATGCCATTTGGATTAAAAAATATTGGTGCCACTTATCAATGCCTAGTAAATCGGATGTTCGAAGAACAAATAGGAAAATCTATGAAAGTTTACATTGACGACATGCTAGTTAAGTCCCTATGAGCAGAGGGCCATTTGAAGCATTTGCAGGAAATTCTCGATATATTGAAGAAATACAACATGAAGCTGAACCCGACAAAATGCGCATTCGGGGTTGGGTTAGAAAAATTTCTCGGATTCATGGTATCTAACCGAGGAATCAAGATTAATCTCGACAAGATCGAAGTTATCGATGGCATCATGGTAGTAGACAACGTAAAGGCCGTACAGAGGTTAACCGGGCACATGGCGGCCCTCGGGCGATTCATCTCGAGGTCCTCCGATAAGGGCCACCAATGTTTCTCGTTGCTAAAGAAGAAAAATAACTTCATATGGACCTCGGAATGCCAACAGGCCTTGGAAGAGCTTAAACGGTACTTATCCCCACCTAGAAACATTGGCGCTCGCTTTGATAAGCGCCACTAGGAAACTAAGACCATACTTTCAATATCACACCCTTATGTGTTATAACAACTTATCCACTTCAAAATATTTTGCATAAACTTGAGCTTTCGGGACGGTTGGCCAAATGGGACATAGAAATCAGCGGGTATGATACTGAATACCGACCCCGGACAATAATTAAGTCTCAAATTTTGGCAGACTTCATAACTGACTTCACGTCGGCACTAGTACCCGAGGTTGAAAGAGAGTTGTTGATAAACTCGGGTACATCTTCGGGAATCTGGACCCTCTTCACGGACGGTGCCTCGAATGCAAAAGGGTCAAGACTCGGCATCGTACTAAAACCGCCTACAGGTAACGTGGTTAGACAATCTATTAGAATTGTGAAATTGACTAACAATAAGGCCGAGTATGAGGCCATGATTATAGGTCTCGAACTAGCCAAAGGCTTGGGAGCAGAGGAGATCGAAGCCAAATGCGACTCCCTCCTTATGGTGAATCAGGTTAACGGAATCTTCGAAGTTAGGGAAGAATGAATGCAAATATACCTAGATAAGTTACAAGTAACTTTGCACCGATTTAAGGAGTGGAATTTGCAACATGTGCCTCGAGATCATAATAGTGAGGTCAATGCCCTCGCAAACTTAGGTGCATCGGTCGAGGACAACGAGCTCAATTCGGGGGCTATCGTGCAACTCATGGGGTTAGTAGTCGAAGAAGGCCACACCGAGATAAATTCCACAAGCTTGACCTGGGATAAGAGAAATAAATACATAAAGTATTTGAAAACTGGAAACTTCCCTCAGATCCGAAAGAATCAGCACGAAGGCAACACGATTCACCTTGTCCGAAGATGGAACCTTGTTCAGAAGGATGTTCGACGGTCCATTAGCAATATGTCTGGGACCAGGAGACACCGAGTATGTTCTGAGGGAAGTTCACGAGGGCAGTTGCGGAAATCACTCCGGTGCCAAATCATTGGTTCAAAAGGTAATCAGAGCCGGTTATTACTGGATCGACAAGGAAAAAGATGCAAAAGAGTTTGTTCGAAAATGTGACAAATGCCAAAGGCATGTACCAATGATTCGCCAACCCCGGGGAACCGCTCCATTCAGTCTTGTCACCATGGCCATTCATGAAGTGGATAATGGACATCATTGGCCCTCTTCCATGGGCACCAGGTAAAGCCCAATTTATTTTATTTATGACTGATTATTTTTCTAAGTGGATTTAAGAATAGGTATTCGAGAAAGTTAGGGAGAAGGAAGTCGTCAACTTCATTTGGGATCTCATCTTATGTCGATTCGGGATGCCATCCGAAATTGTGTGTGATAACGGAAAAACGTTCGTCGGCAACAAAGTAACCAAATTTCTCGAGGATCACAAGATCAAAAGAATACTATTAGCACCTTATCATCCTAACGGGAACGGGCAAGCCGAATCGACCAACAAAACCATCATCCAAAATCTTAAGAAGAGGCTAACCGATGCCAAAGGAAAGTGGAAGGAAATTCTACTCGAAGTTATCTGGGAATACCACACTACTTCGAAGTCCAGTACCGGGGCTACCCTATTCTCATTAGTTTATGGCGCCAAAACTCTAATACCGGTCAAAGTCGGAGAGCCAAGTATCCGGTCCCGATATGTAACAAAGGAATCAAATGACGAGGCCATGAATACGAGCCTAAAACTATTAGATGAAAGGCGCAAAATAGTCCTCATCCGACTGGCCGCCCAAAAGCAACGGATCGAGAGATACTACAATCGAAGAGCCAATCTTTGATATTTTAACGTCGGGGACTTAGTGCTAAGAAAAGTCACCCTCAATACCTGAATTCCCAATGAAGGGAAATTAAGCCTGAATTGGATAGGACCGTACAAATTCGAGGTCACCGGAAAAGGGTCCTACAAGCTCGGAACGATGAATGGGGACTACCGAGCAATTGGAACATATCTTACCTAAAACGGTACTACTGCTAAGGTACGCCCCTTTTCCATTCCTTTTCTATTTCAGATTAACACTTGCAGGTGGTTGACAAGAAACGATGATGGAGTTTTCAGCAAAAGGCACGAAGTCTTTAGGTCTGAAAGCACGTGTTGCACTCTTTTTTCCTCAGACCGATTTTGTCCCAAATGGTTTTTTTCGGAAAGGTTTTTGACGAATCGTCATCGAAGATCCATTCAACAATATCCGAGGTTCCTTTGCAATCAACCTCGAATACTGGGGGGCTGCCCTCGGATATGCGTTATCTTCGAATATTAACTCTAGCGAGGAAACTACTTTATAAAGGGAGGGTCTCGATAGATAGGATTTATTGTAAGGGTCGAACGGTCAAAACGAACCGTGCCTACGTAGATTGCTCGAGCCCTATTTTGATCGAGAATAAAGAGAAGTATCTTCCTTACAAGCATATTATGCTTTAAATTTTTTTATCTTCTCTCTTTACATCCCTTAAAGAGCTTCGTACTTCCGAAAATAACGAGCCCTAGGGCAATACTTAACCGGAATACGAATGATCTCTCCTTCATTCGGGGACTGCTGTCCCACTCAAATAGCCCAAGTCATTGGATCTCGGGAGCGAAAGACCTAATAGGCAACACCCGATTTCTAAAGGTCACGGCCACCCCACTCAGGAACTATTATCTCAGGAAAGCCTAGATAGAACGTGAAAACAAGCCCAATGGGTAGCTCCCGAACTAAAAGGCTACGACCAGTTTAACACAGCTCGGAGACGTCCGAGATCCGTGACAAAAATAGGCCTTCAAAAAAGAGAAATCTTTCACAACTGGTTCTAAAGGCTACCCTCGACAAAGTCTCAAAATATTTTCGAAGAAAAACTTTGGTAACATCGAACCCCAATAACGCCTTAACCCAGAAAGGCAGTAAAGGAAAGGTTTATTCGAACCCTCAAACACAACCTTATTGCTTCATGCTAAGGCATTTCAATCTTTATAAATACAAATAACAAAGCAAAGGAAAAATATAAGAGCCGAAAGGGAAAGAAAAGCCTTATATTCATATACAATAGTTTGTTACAAATACCAAATCGGCCTAACACAAAAATGTACAACTGCCAAAAACGGCCTCAGAAAAAATGCAAATGATAAACAAAAATTTCTAAGTGGCTTGGCATTCATCAGAGGTTGCATCTCCATCCTCGGGATTTTCTCCATCTTCGGATTCACTCGAGCTGGCTTCCTCTTCTTTGGAATTTTCGATCTCAGCCATAATATCGAAACCCTGGGCATAAACTCCCTCGAGGGCTTCCCTTCGAGCTTGCCATTTTGCATGATCCACCATGCCCTTGGCCTTGGCCTAGATGGCCTCGTCGTCGACCCTAAACCGGGCCACTTTAGTATCAGCTTTTGTATTGGCCATGGTCACCTCAGATCTGGCCATGACCACCTCACATCTGACCACGACCACCTCACATCTGGCCACTTTGAGTTCGTTGGCCAAGGTTGCTTTATCAGAAATGGCCAAATCCAAGTGAGACTGAAGCTCCTTGACCTTCTCGACCAGCGCCGAGGCCTTCTCTTTTGTAGCTTGGATCTGGGTCTCAGCCGACTCCAATTGTGCTTGAACGGTTTCCTTTTTCGAGGCTAGGATGTCCATGTTCTTTTTGAATTCTTCCGCCTCGGCCTGTATCGCATCTACCTGCGTCTGGAGCTGTTCGATTTGTTCGAGCCTCTGTCGGACCTGTAGAATCAGATCATTAGTAGTTATCTCCAATTTATCTTCACTATCATGAATAACTCGAAATACTTGCTCGGCCATCTCGGCATGCTCATCTCGAGCCGTCACTAAATCAGCCTGAAGGTTCTCACTGAGAAGCTTGTAAGTATCATTTTTCTCAGTGAGGTCCTGAACCTCATCCTTGTGCTCCTGCTGGATTCGAAGGAAAGCCTCATTATGCAACACCGAAGCCTGCAAACAAGGAAGATAATATTAGAATTATCTACAACTCCGAGTTTAAAAATAATGGAGAGACCCTCGAAGTTACCCGATTCAGAGCATGTTGGGTCTCATTAAAAAGGCAAGCGCCCCCCACCGCGTTCATCACGGCTTAGTCTTCCTCGGTCACCAAGGATCTAAGGTAGCTAATAATCCCCACGGGGGGGAGATAAAATTCGGGCATCCTCCGGGATAGAAAGCACTATATTCCGCCTGCGGTCGGGGTTAACACTTGGGGCCGGTAATCGGTCCACCAGTTTTGGGCTCAATGAAGAACAGATGGCACCCGATGAAGGTACTTTTTTTGGTACCGGTAAACTACCAAACCCGGTGTCATCCTCTGAGGCAGTGGACTCAAACCCATCCAAGAAGCCATGTATATCGGTCGCTCCCTGAATACCTTCGTAAGAGTGACCTTCCAACGTATTGGCCTCGCGGATCATAGCGTCCGAAATCTGAGGGAATCCAGAAATATCGATCAGCCCGAGATCATCCCTCAGGATATCTTCCGCTGCCCGGGAAGCCTCGACCCCGGTCTCTCTCTCGACCATCTCAGCTTGGGACAGAGTGGCCTTAAATCTTTCTGCTTCAGGAACTATGGACAATGCTCCCTCATCAACCTCTGCCAATTCGGAGGACTTTTGTATCGAAACACCAGCCCGCACACGGACCACTAGTTTGGAATTATCTTCATCTTCAGACTCATCCTTTAATCGGTGGATTAAGTTCGAAGGCATAGCACCAGTGTCCCCCTTGGGCTTGCGAGACTTCCTCATCATTTTTTTCTTTTCCGAGCCTGGGGAACTCTTAGCCCCTTTTCTCTTCTTTTCTTTGGCCTGCTTCAAAGCAGATGGAAGGACTTCTTCGTCACCAGATGGGGGCCTCATCGCAACATCCTTCCTGAGGCCTACAAAGGAAAAAAGGAGTAAGTAAGAGAAGAAGCTCGAACGATAACCGTTCCAAAAGAAAAGCTTACCATGATTATGGGCCTCCCATCGACCCTTTGATAACTCCACCCAAGCATGCTCGGAGTATGTTTTCTGCGACACCAGGCCCTCGACCCATTGCTTGATTTCCAGAATCGGTTCTGGCATCTGGGCCACAGTTGCAACACCAAAAACATAGATGAGGAAAGAGGATAAGAAGTAAAACAGTAAAATGAACGTTCAAAGGGAAATACTATTCATTATTTATGTTCCATTTCTCAAGAAACGACATGTCTTCAGCAGGGATCAGGTTCGAAGTCCTTATTTGGACAAATCAGCCCATCCAACCTCGGTCACGAGTCTTGTCTATGCTCGAGAATGGGGCTTTGTTGGCTCAACAAAAAAGCTTGATCAGCCCTCCTCGATAGAGCTAGGGACTGTAAAGGCGCATAAGGTGATCGAGGGTGAAAAGAAACCCCTCGATTTTGCTTGTGAAGAATCGGAGGAGAATCACTATTCTCCAAAAAGAATGATGGATCTAGCCAAGGGTCACGTCGTATCTCTTGCAGAAGGCGGCGATGATAGGGTCTAAGGGACTCAACGTGAAGGGGTAAGTATAAACACTTAGGAACCCCTCCACATGGGTAGTAATCGATTCCTCAGGCGATGGGACTACTACACGATTTTTGTCCACTTGCATTCCTTTTTCACTTTGTCGAGGATTTTCTCGATGATTGAATATATGAACCTCGAGACCGGCTCACATCGGCCTGGTACCGAGGAGGCTTTTTCGACCTTAAAGTTGATGACGGTTGGGCACATACCGGAACGAATTCCTCAGGGTGGGGCTCCGCCGCAGCCTCACCACCGGCAGGTCGTGATGAAGAAGCAGTCTCTTTTTGCGGAATAGTTTTGGAGGCTTTCACCATTGATGAATAAAGGAAAAGAGAATTAGGACGGTATGCAGTTTAATTAGAGTTCTAGAAATTTAGGTGTGAAAATTATGAAGCAAAGGGTTTTTCTCAAGAAGAAGCAAGAGCAGAAAGAGCTTTGAGTGTAAAGTTTGAATGAGAAATGATAAGGTTCTTATAGGTTGCTGGCGATGGTTCGGAACCGGTAATGGCCGACTAGTAACTGACAGGAATTTAATGCCTTGGTAACTGGACCGATGTGACGTTTCGTCGCATACATCATAATCGAGCTCGTCGCTGACGTCATTACCCATCGAGTCGGAGTTCGGAAATTCATATCGTTTCTCGCCATCTTCTTTCCGAGAAATGAGGAGACTATCTGTATACGATCAAAACCGAGCTTGCCCTTAGTATGACTAATCGAGACTGGAACATGATAGACCAAGGTTCAACCTCGTGTAATATCGAGCCATGATGCGAAGTTAGGTTGCCGATCTCGTGACCCAGAGACCGATCAAGATCGAGATTGGCCAAGATCGAGATCGAGTAAAATACAGATCGATCAAGATCGAGATCGAGCAAAATAGAGACCGATCAAGATCGAGATCAGCCAAGATCGAGGCCGAGCAAAATAGAGACCGATCAAAATCGAGATCAGCCAAGATCGAGACCGAGTAAAATAGAGATCGAGCGTGACCGAGGAAAGCTTATCGAGCAAAAAAACAAAAAAGTCGGAATATCCGCATTTGGGCTAGAATCTCAGCAGAAATCCCGGCACATATCAAGGGGAAGCCAATTAATTAACCTATCATGGGATTCTTTACTGTATTTAGGATTATATTGAGAGTAGGAGTTCCCTACTATATAAAGGGGGTATGATCATTTGTAGGGGACACAACATTTTATGCAAAAAAAGAAGAAGCAATACACTGCCTTCTTTCAGCGTCATTATTTTGTTACTCTGTTCATATACCAGCGGAATCTTCACCTGGTTTGAGGGGGATCGAACTTGAGGGCCAAGGCTAATTGATTTATTTGGTTTGCATTTATTTCTTTTACAGTTAATTTCAGCACTAATATACTTATTTTCTCAATTTGTACCAAGTGATATCACGTATTCTTAGAGCCGCGTATAGATTCAATTGTTTTCCGTTTTTAGGGTAAACACAACTATAATCCACAAAGTTATCAGACATTTCAACAAAGGTATTTGTTCAATGACAAGCACTGGGGTGGCGCCAAGAGCAATGCTCCTATATTTGTATTGAATTTATTATTCAAAACGTCGGTTTCATGTTTGATACAGCTCCCAATTTTAAAGCCCTCCTGCTCTTCATTGAGGTATTCCATCAGTTTCTTGAGGTTCTAATATAAAGTTGAAATGGCAAATATAATGTAAAATGCATATTACAGTGACGATGTAAAGCTTTTTTTATTCTATAGGCTATAGCAAATTATTATTTTATTTTCTAGGTTACCTTTGCTATAAAGAATTATTTTATTGTTGCATGCCAACTTAATCTAATACTATAAAAGATATCAGTATATGTATCATCAGTGCACAAAATCTGAACTTGTTCGTTTATAAGGTCGAGAATGAGGTCTCAACTTATGTACATAAAAGATTATAAATACATTAAGAAAGTAAAATAAACACAGAAGCCAAAGCCTACATTATCTCCATACAGATAAGACGATAATTTTGATGTGGAATTTCTTGATATTTTTCTAAAGTTTTCATGGCCTACCATCGTATAAAGTCCAACAAGGCAACTGAAAACTTTAGCCATCTAAACACTTTTATTCTATATAAACTATTGAGAGAATCCCTTCTAATTGCTTGGCCCCATAACCACCCCCGGCCTCACTGCCCCTCACTGTTTTCTTTGCTTTGCCAACTGCAAAACACTGAAAGAAAGGGATCATGAAAATCAGATTACTTCTCCTCCAATTTTCTCTCTTCCTTGTGTGTTTTTCTTCTCTTTCCTTTGCCAAAATCCCACCAAGATTCCCTTCTTCTTCCTTTGTTCAACCAGAAGATGTCTACTTTTCTCTGGCATCTAAAGGCAACAAGCTTTATAAGACAAACTACTTCACTCAAATTCTTGACCACTTCAATTATAATCCAGATAGTTATCAGACCTTTCAGCAGAGGTATTTGTTTAATGACAAACATTGGGGTGGTGCCAAGAATAATGCTCCTATCTTTGTATACACTGGTAATGAAGGAGACATTGAATGGTTTACTCAAAACACTGGTTTCATGTTTGAAATTGCTCCCCATTTTAAAGCCCTCCTAGTCTTCATTGAGGTATATATTACCTCTCTTCTTTCAATTCTAAATAGTACTCATTATTTCTCATTTATAAGTGGTTTTGCCTTTTATTTACTTCACAATATTTTTTCCATAATCATCATTTGCTTTACTATTGACACAATCTAAACTTTTAAATAAAATGATACTCCCTCCTATCCATATTACTTGTCTTTTAAGATTTTTGTACACCTTTTAAAAGTACATTTAATAATCTTAATCATATATAAGAGTATTTGTCTGAACATACATGCCCATTTTTAAACATTTCACTTAATTAACAATTTATTTCTGGTAATTGGTATGTTGTATTACAGCATAGGTTTTACGGGAAGTCAATACCATATGGAGGAGACAAGGTGATAGCCTATTCAAACACAAGCACATTAGGGTATTTGAGTTCGACTCAGGCATTAGCTGATTATGCAACTCTTATAATTGATCTGAAAAAGAACTTGACTGCCACTGACTCACCTGTAGTTGTTTTTGGGGGTTCCTATGGTGGAAGTATGTACTGGCTGCTCTTTCGGCATTTAATACTAATATTACCTTTGCAGCTTTTGCTTATTAATTACTAAATGTTTTTGGATACTTACAACCATTTAATATATTTTTGTGACAGTGTTGGCAGCATGGTTTAGGCTAAAATACCCACATGTGACCATTGGAGCCTTGGCTTCTTCTGCACCCATCCTCAACTTTGAGAATATTACTTCTCCTTACAGCTTCAATAATATCATCACCCAAGACTTTCGGGTAAGCTTTTCTTTTTTGAGAAATGTTGGTCAAGTTAAAAAGATATTAAGTGATTCTCTTTCTTTCTATCTGAACTTCGGTGAATAATTAGCAACAAAAAATAACTTCAGTGAATAGAGTTATCCAATATTTATCATGGTGAAAGATAGTGAAATAGTTGAGATGCATAATTTGAAAACAATAGTTATTAAGAAAAATGGTTGCCATGCTTCATATCATCAAATTAACCCGATAATGATGTACATCCGTTGGTGGTTCACCATTTCAAATCGAACTAGTATATTTATAGAAATAGAAATGGTAATAGTTTATTGTTCCTTTTTAATGTTTTGGTTGTATACGGGTAAAACCGAGCTCGATGCTCGGTCGAGTATGTGGAACAATAGATCGGGTTCGACACATCTGCGATAGATCGAAGTTACAAATGAAATCGAGCTCGATATCGAGGTTCGAAGTTCGACAAAACCATCAGACTTGCCCTCGAGTTTACCGAGGGCACGACCGATCGAGGAAAAGCTTCGCCAGCTCATCCGACAAGGATCCGTGATTCTCGCCGCATTAATCAATCATTATGACAGAAATTACAGAATAAAGTAAAAAAAGGAGCCAACGGTCTATCTTGTTTCTTATAAAATAATGTCTTAAAAGCTCTATCTCCCTCAATATATATATATGGGGAACTTAGTAATTCAGGACACATTGTAACAGACTTCAAAGAATAGCATACTATCTTTTTCAGCTTTATTCATTTTATTTTGGCTTCAATAACATCCCGCTCCCAATACTATCATTCATAAATTGGAAGCAAGCTAACTTGGCAAGGTTTAAGTTATTTGATTTGCGTGATTCGCACTTGTTTTTCTATTTATTTTTTATATTAAATCTGATTTCTTACTTTGTATCAAATTATATCACGTATCCTTAAAACCACGTATCCAATTTTCGGGGTAAACATTGGTAAGTATGAAAGTTGTGAGATAAGCAACTGATTACTTTCCTCAAAAGCTATAAGAATACTACTCTTAAAACTTCAATTTGAAGAAAAAGGATGCTTGCAAGAAAAGAATCCTTTCTTTCGTTTTTTTTTAATAAATGTTTTACTTAACTTTAATTTTCTCAAGAATTACATTTCTTATATAACAACTCTTTTCACATATAAGCGACCCGAAGGAAAGCTCATCCACATTCTTGTAACCAACTTTTACACCAACTTATTAATAAATAGGACTACATAACATATGTTTTATGTAGCTATTATCAATTACTATAGCTAGCTCATCCACATTTTTCTAACCAGCGTGGGAGTGAATGCAGTCGAAAGATAAAAGGCAATGAAGATGAGATTCAGGATAAGATGACATGATGTATGTCGTAATGTAAAAGGCATCAATTGATTAAATATTGGAGAAATTGGAAAAGTCTTGGACAACTATATATTTTGGAAGTTTCTCATGATTGAATAGTATATTCAGAATAAACCAAAGGTATCATTATTATCAAATAACAAACAAACACCTCTGTAACAAATGAAAAGGTTTGGTGCATTCTGCTCTGTATTTTTCTCTCTTGTGCCACTTATTTTTGTTTTTTGCTTATATGTGCACAAAAAAAAAATATAGGGTGAAAGTGAGAATTGTTACAACGTGATTAAGGGATCATGGAAAAAAATTGAAGAAACGGCTAAAACAACCGGTGGATTGAAGAAACTCAGAAAGTCATTCAGAATATGCAAGTAAGAATCATTTTTAATATTGTTTAATTATGGTGGGGATACATTAATTACTTAAAATACTAGTTAACAGAGGCGGACCCAGGATTTGAGCTCGATAAGGGCATCACTAACCTTAAATATGCCAAAAATTAACGATAAAATTCTTTGTGCAGTTCTTTAAAAAATTAATAAGTATGACGTACAACTTATCCGCAATATATAAACAACTAGAAATTTTAAAAGAAAGAAAAAGCATTAAGCAAAGAGTGAAAGATTACTTTGCAAAATAGGTGCTACATGAACCAATGTTGATAGAAGCGATGTCGCCCAACACTGCTTCGTTAATTTTTCTTAATATATATATATATATATATATATATATATATATATATATATATATATATATATATATATATATATAAGTAATATGCAAAAATAAACATTGTTATTAATGCTTTGATATAAAATATTTTGACAAAATTGGTTTTCAAAATGTAAAAGAAAATAAAAGAAGAAAGAACAAAATGCTAATTTTGCAGGAACTAGGCCTCGGACACAAGACCAAATGGTGAGGAAAGCTGGGAAGGTGGTGAAACTAGCAGCTCAACCACTGCTGCCGTCCAGCTTTTGTTTTCCTGGGCCCAAGTAAATTATTTAAGGGATCTTATTTGGATATATAGTACACATAAGATCTATATATACATAGTTTTTACCGAACCTAACGGGTTCCGGTGACCCCACACACTCCACTGTAGGTCCGCCTCGGTAGTTAATGATATTAAATGACATATTGGTGGTGTTTATTTAGAAAACTGGAGTAAGGTTAATATTGAAATGCTGGGGTTGGGTTTATCAATAATCAATATTCAATACCGGAACCAATAGATTCTCTAAATAATTAATATGATTGTTTTAATTTTTTTTTTATAGGAACTATATTAGTCCAGATTTTCTTGTAAATTGGCTCTCTTCGGCATTTACATACACAGCCATGACTGATTATCCAACTCCTTCCAATTTCCTTAATCCATTGCCAGCGTATCCAGTAAAAGAGGTACAATTTTTTTATTACAGAAACCTCTTTATTTTAAACATGTTGAGATGTTTTATCTTTATATTGTTTCTGGTTCACAGTTCCTCGGGGAAAATAATATTACTAAAAGGATTTTTTTAGAGGTAAACTTTGAAAATATCTGTTTGTGATTTTCAACTTTTTTGTTTCTTCTTAATTTCTTATGGAAACCAATGCTTTGCTCCTTGACTCCTTCATATTTGAATAATAAAAACAAGAAAACAGAATATTCCAACCTCACATTTTAAGATATTTGAAATGGATCTCTTTCAACAATTTGATTGACAATTCAATAGTGGTGTGTAACTTTTCGAAAAATCCAAGCATGCTTAGAAAAGAGCTCAAAATTTTACAAATGAAACAAAATGCGGGCTCCAATATTTAAGCTATGTTGCTTTCACCCTTTAAAAATACCATTGAGTGTTGTATATTAGATCCTCCAAAAATTATTGTGAAGAATCCTACCCAAGTACAACAAGATTTTTTGAGAATCCGAACAAGAGATTTTGAGTGAGAAAATTATAATTACTGTAAAAGTAAAACATCTATAGCAAGGGTAAATATTAATCACTCCTTTTTCGTAATTTTTCATAGCATTAATTAATTTACAGAAATTGTTTTGCAGCGTATAATTTGCCTTTCTTTTTATATAAAGAAGAGCAAAACTATATCTAATTTCAATTACCAATAATACTTCCGTTGTTCGTTTTTACTTGTCCATTTTAATTAGCAAATCAAAATAAAGAAAAATATATATTTTTTATTTTATCATTATCCTTAACTACTGATTCACTAAATCATTTCTCAAGACTTTTATAATATTATCATCATAATAGGTAAAACTGTAAAATACATATTTTGTTTATTTTTTCTTAAAAGCAGTACAAACTCTAAAGTAAACAACTAAAACTGAAGAGAGGAAGTATATGATTTGACATTGGAAATCAAAATTATTCTTTGACCAATTGGGAATAATAATTTTGTACATAAATGAAGATGTGCAAGGCAATTGATGATCCAAAGACTGGAAACGACACGTTCGAAAAGCTATATGGTGCTGCTAACATGTATTACAACTACAGTGGGAAAGCCACTTGTTTTGATCTAAACGATAATTCGGATCCTCATGGCCTAGGTGGATGGACTTGGCAGGTATTAATTACTCTCTCAGATTCATATTATTTGTTTTTTTTTTCCCAATTTGAGTTTAAAAAATATTTGACGTTTTTAGAAAAATAAAAAGTACTTCTCCCGTTTCAGTCCCATTTATTTTTGTGGAATATGACTTTTATTATTTGTTATAAAATATTTGATGTTTTAAAAATAATTTAACTAGTATTAACATCAGTTAGATGATGATAAGATATTAAATTTTTTTTATTTTATTGTGTGATACAGGCATGTACAGAGATGGTAATGCCTACAGATGGGAACAACAAGGAGAGCATATTTCAACCCTCTGAATGGGATTACAATGAAAGAGTCCGATTTTGCCAATTAATTTTGGATGTTAAGCCCAGATCAGATTGGATTACTACAGAATTTGGTGGCTATGTGAGAATAGGCCCAGAGTGTGAACTTTTCAGCCCATGCCCATCTTATAGTAATACTAATATAAAATTCTGGGTTTTGTATTGCAGAATATTGAAAGCGTTCTAAAAAGGTTTGGGAGCAACATCATCTTCTTCAATGGGCTAAGAGATCCATGGAGTGGTGGAGGGTTAGTAACTTCTTTCTCTATGAACACATAACATATATATATAGTCAGAGCCGGAGCCAGGATTTGAACTTTATGATTATAGTCCTTTTAAGTTACTGGACTCTAAATTAATATTATAATTTGTACATATTCAATGAATTTCTGAAGACAAATATACATTGTTTAAACAAAAGTTACTGGGTTCGACCGAACTCGTATCTCACACACTCTGGCTCCGCCCTGAGAATAGTGCATCAATTTCCTCCTAATATTTCCTTACACTTATATATACCCGATATGTGTATAATATCACCATGGATCAATCACCTCCCCCCTCCCACATCCTCTCACACCCCACCCAATGCAAATTTGCATATAGATTTACATAAATCCACAAGGTTTACTTTTATTTATTTATGTATTTATATTTTTTGATAGGGTCCTTAAGGATATATCTAAGAGCATAGTTGCTATTATCGCAAAAGAAGGTTATAGCTGATCTCATTCTTTATTTCCTCCTTTTCTAATTCTATTAAAATACCGGATATTTTAATTTTTTCGTTTTTTTTTCTTTACACTTTGATTATAGGAGCACATCATGTGGACCTTAGATGGTCAAGCAAAGAAGATCCAGAATGGCTCCGAGAAGTGAGGGGAAGAGAGGTCAACATCATATCCAATTGGATCTCTCAATACTATCAAACTTTAACTGATCTTTCTCATTAGGAGTTTATAACATCTCTACAAAGAAAAATAATGCAAGGAAACAAAACTAAAGTAAACCAGAGAGAATGATTTAGAAAGGCAAAAAAGGAACAAATTAAGTGATCCTAATTCTTAGTGTTCAATATGATTTTCTTAAAATACATTTGTAATTTCCTTGCCTTTGGTTTATGAAGTATATCTTATCTCTAGCGCCAGGAACATTTCTGGTTTGGCTGAAAAATATCTTTACAGAATAAAGGGTCAAGTCACAAGTGCTTATTATATAAACTAGAGGGTGTGTACCCGTGCAATGCACGGGCATATGCTTAGAATTTGCTACCGCGGTACCGCCGTACATGACATGCAAGTGCTTACGGTAATACATAAAAGTTAATTTCATCACAGTAATATCAAAACATAAATTCAAGCCACAAAAGATTCAACTCGTCATCACATTGCTTCAGCCACCAATGCATCGATACAAGACTCTTACATGTAGGGGCGGATGTAGTGTTCTACCGACGGGTTCAATTGAACCCATAATTTTCGATGCGGAGTAAAACTTTATATGTGAAAACTCATTAAAATTGAAAAAATAGTAGATATGAACCCATAACTTTAAAATATAATAAGTTCAGTGCTAAAAACCTTAAAAGTTGAACCCATAGAATTTGAATACTGAATCCGCCTCTGCTTACATGGCATGTTCGCAATAAAATATATAAATGCACAAAATAGAACGTTAGGATAAAAAGTTGAGTGCACGGTCTTATATATTCTACAGTTTCTAGAAGGGAAAAAGATAATGTTAGATGACAATAAATGAAAAAAGTGGAAAGTTATAATTTGAGCAGCCCTTGTTCCACGAGCATGGTGGTCATCACAAGATGTATGTACACGTTGCAAACTCAAAAGCTAGCTGCAGTATAAGCTTCTTCCAGCTGAAACTTTTCAAACTGATTCACACAATCAAAGAGGAGAAGCAAAATGTATCCAATTCAGAGAGAAAATAGCTGCTCAAACAGGGGAAGAGAAATGTATCACATTAGCAGAGATAATAGTTGCTCAAACATCAACTTTAACCCAAAAAGAATGTCATTTCTTCTCCACTAATCAAGCAAGTAACTAAACAAAATTACATTAGCAGAGATAACAGCTGCTCAAATAGGAGAGCGAAATGTATCACATTAGCAGAGAAAATATAACTGCTCAAACATCAACTTCAAAAAGAACGAAGTTTCTTCTCCACTAATCAAGCAAGTAGTTAAACAAAATTAAGCAGAAGCAATAAATATATCACATTAGCAGAGATAATAGCTGCTCAAATAGGAGAGCGAAGAAATGTATCAGAAAATATAGCTGCAAACATTAGCAGAGATTATAGATGTTCCAACAGGAGAGCTGTATACGGTCGAAATAGATTCCGGTCTTTGTATGATTGATCGAGTTCGAAACATAATCGATCAAAGTAAGACTTCGAGATTGGTTCCGAAGATGGTACAAACAAGTTTCGAGTCCGAGGGGCCGATCAATATCGAGCTCGATATTATAATCAAGCTCGAACCCAAATTGAACTATGATGCAAAGTAAAGTTGTCGAGTTTATGATCCAGGGACCGACCAACATTGACCCCGAATCGGTTCAAGGGTCCGAATCAGACTCGAGCTCAAGTCAAGATCGAGAGCTCGAGTCAAGACCGAAAACTCGAATCAATATCGGGCTTATAGACAAGAGCCGTTACAATCCCACTAGAGGAGAGAATCTTGGCAGGAATTTTGGAAAAACTAATTTATCATGGGTCTCCCACTACGTATTTTTAATTATATCTAAAGTAAGATCCCTCTACTATAAAGGGGATGATTATCATTTCTGTAGAGGGCAAATTTTTGCTAACATTGTAATTCAAACATCATATTCTTCTATAGTGAAAAGTCTTTCTTTCAAGCTTCTTAATCTGGTTCCACTTGTTTAGTTCAAAAATTTTATCTTCTTTACAACCTTGTCTATTTTGTATTCTTCGCAATCTATACTTGATATTTCTATTTATCCTTACGATTTGTATTAAGTTAAACCACATATCATTAGAACTACGAACAAATTCAACTCTATCCGTTTTTCGGGTAAACAGTTTGGCGCCACCGTGGGGCTAAGAATAACAGTGGTTATTTGATACGAATCTGCAAAAATATACTTGTAGATTGTTTCGCGCTTGTTTTCGAAAATATCTTGAATTTCGGATTAGCAACGACTAGCTACCAGTCAAATGGCCACACCAATCGACAACGAAGTCGGTCTTCAAGATGAGAACAATAACTTGACACCCAGTACCGAAAGACCACTTGTCAACGCCATTGGAGCTCGAATTAGAGCACCGATAGATATCAATTCGCATGTGGCCATTGAGGCGAACCTACATTCTGGACCCGAAAATAGCATTCATGGTGGCACTCGGTCTGCAGCTCGAGATACCCATAACATCGAGGAAAACGGCGTCAGCTTGCGTATGATTTTCGAAATGTTTCAAGCTCAACAGGCAGCAATAGCTGAGTTACAGAGCCAAACCCAGCTACAAAGCAGGCCGGAGCCCAATCCACCTCGAGAAATTACCCACAGAACGGAGCTAGCCATAGTGAATTCAAATGAGCAAGAATCGGGGACTACTCCCGAAATTGCAAAATTGCTCGAGGAACTCACAAAGCGAGTCGAAGCCAACGATAAAAAAGTAGAAACATATAACTCTAGGGTCGATCAGATCCCGGGAGCTCCACCAATGATAAAAGGGTTGGATTCAAAACAATTCGTGCAAAAACCTTTTCCCTCGAGTGCAGCCCCAAAACCAATCCCCAAAAAATTCCGTATGCCCGAAATTCCCAAATATAACGGAACGACTGATCCCAACGAGCACGTCACCTCTTACATATGTGCCATCAAGGGCAATGATTTAGAAAACGATGAAATCAAATCCGTGTTGTTAAAAAAATTTGGAGAGACCCTCTCGAAGGGAGCAATGATTTGGTATCACAACCTACCACTAAATTCCATCGACTCGTTCGCCATGTTAGCAGATTCTTTTGTGAAAGCACATGCCGGCGCCATAAAAGTCGCAACAAGGAAATCAGACCTCTTCAAGGTAAGACAAAAGGATAACGAGATGCTGAGGGAGTTCGTATCTCGTTTTCAAATGGAACGAATGGATCTGCCAGCAGTCACAGACGATCGGGCTGTTCAGGCTTTCACTCAAGATTTGAACGAATAAAGTTCGACTGCTTCACGACAGTTAAAGCATAACCTGATCGAATACCAAGCCATCACGTGGGCCGACGATCACAATCTGTACCAATCAAAAATTAGGGTCGAAGATGATCAATTGGGGTATGAACCCGCTGTTAGAAGGGATATTAATCGAGAACAAGGTCCGATCGGGGACCGATACCGACCGTACAACGAAAACCGCAGAGTCAGTGAATCGAGACATAACCCCGAGCAAAATAACAAAAGAAGTGATCGAGGTTAAGGGTCCCGGGGGCTGATGAACATAAGTAGGTTCGATAGGCCTACCGGATCTAAGGAAGCGCCTCGGTTATCAGAATATAACTTCAGCATTGATGCATCTGCCATCGTGTCGACTATCGAACGCATCAAAGATACTAAATGGCCTCGACCCATGCAGACCGATCCTTCCCAGAGGAATCCCTATCAAATGTGCGAATATCATGGCACCCATGGCCACAGAACGGAAGATTGCAGGCAACTAAGAGAGGAAGTAGCCCGGTTATTCAACAAAGGGCACCTTCGAGAATTTTTAAGCAATAGGGCGAATAACCATTTTAAAATTAGGTATTTCGGCAAGCAAAACGAACACGAAGAACCACAACACGTCATTCATATGATCATCGACGACGCTGATACCCCTCAGGGACCGGTGCTTAAATGCACTAAGACATCGATTGTGAGAGAAAAATGATCTCGAACTCAAGATTACACACCCATAGGAACTTTGTCCTTCAATGATGAAGATGCAAAAAGAGTCATACAACCTCATAATGATGCACTGGTAATATCCGTACTCATGAATAAAACTAAAGTTAAGCATGTGTTTCTTGATCCAGGTAGCTCGTCCAACATCATCAGATTGAAGGTCGTAGAATAGCTCGGCCTGTAGGACCAGATCATACCCGCAACTCTGCCTCTAAATGAATTCAATATGGCATGTGAAACCACCAAAGGCGAGATAATTCTACCAATAAACGTGGCCGGAACCATCCAGGAAATGAAGTTCCACGTGATCGAAGGCGACATGAGATACAACGCCCTTTTCGGAAGGCCATGGATCCACAAGATGAGAGCTGTACCTTCGACCCTACACCAGGTCCTTAAATTCCCAACATCGAGAGGAGTCAAAACAATGTACGGAGAACAACCAGCCACAAGAGAAATGTTCACCGTCAAGGAAGCGAAACCAATATCCTCGCCTTCGCCAGTAAAGGGATCGGGCTCAGAAGGGGAACAAGATACCAAATAGCAATCACAGACATCGGTTTTGACCCAACCAGATAACCAGAAGATCGAAGAAGATGATGATCAGAGGATCCCTTGATCCTTCGTGATTCCCGATGACTCCGACGCCACCAAATCAACGATTGAGGAACTGGAGCAAGTCACACTAATCGAGCACTGGCCTGAACGGAAGGTATAACTAGGAACGTGGTTGAGCCCCGAATTCAGGAAGAAACTTATTCAATTTCTTATCGATAACATTGATTGCTTTTCCTGGTCCCATTTAGATATAACAGGGATCCCACCGGACATAACGATGCATCGGCCAACATCGATTGCATGATCGATGTCATGGCCGGCCACGAGATCCTCACTTTTCTTGATGCCTATTCCGGGTATAATCAAATCCATATGAACCTGGAGAACCAGGAAAAGACTTCATTTGTTACCAAATATGGAAATATTGTTCCTAGTAAATAAAATGTTCAAAGAACAAATAGGTAAATCAATGAAAGTATATATTGATGACATGCTGGTTAAGTCCCTACGCGTAGAGGACCATTTGACCCATTTACAGGAAACATTCGAGATTTTGAGGAATTACAACATGAAGCTCAACCCCGAAAAATGTGCTTTCAGGGTCGGTTAGGGAAAGTTCCTCGGCTTTATGGTGTCAAATCGGGGAATCGAGATTAACCCCGATAAAATCAAGGCCATCGAAGACATCACCATCGTGGACTGTGTGAAAGTTGTACAGAGGCTAACGTGACGGATTGCAGCCTTAGGCCGATTCATTTCGAGATCATCAGATCGAAGTCACAAATTTTTCTCTCTACTCAAAAAGAAGAAAGATTTCGCTTGGACCCCGGAATGCCAACATGCATTAGAGGAACTAAAACGATATCTATCGATCCTACCACTACTTCATACTCCAAAACCAGACGAAAAACTTTGCTTGTATTTGGCAGTATCGGAAATCGCAGTAAGAGGTGTCCTAGTTCGAGAAGAGCAAGGTACGCAATTTCCCGTTTATTATATAAGTTGGACCTTAGGAGAAGCAGAAACTAGATATCCGCACCTAGAAAAATTGGCACTTGCATTGATAAGCGCCTCTAGAAAGTCAAGACCGTACTTTCAATGTCACTCCATATATGTATTAACCACTTACCCGCTTCGTAATATTTTGCACAAGCCCGAATTATCAGGCCGATTGGCCAAATGAGCCGTCAAACTCAGTGGGTACAATATCGAATATCAACCCCGTACGACCATCAAGTCTCAAATTTTAGCAGACTTCGTGGCCGATTTCACGCCAACCCTCGTGTTGAAATCGGGTATGTCATCGGGGGTATGGACCCTTTTTACGGACGGGGCTTCGAAGTGAAGGGGTCCGGGCTAGGCATAGTTTTAAAGCCACCCACGGGTAACACTATTAGGAAATCTATCAAAACTACCAGGTTGACTAACAATGAGGCCGAGTATGAGGCCATGATTGCAGGTCTCGAGATAGCTAAAAACATAGGAGCAGAAGTCATTAAAGCCAAGTGTGACTCTTTGCTGGTGGTAAATTAAGTAAACAAAACCTTCGAAGTTCGAGAAGATAGAATTCAAAGGTAATTGGACAAACTACATGTCACTTTGCACCATTTCAAACAATGGACTTTACAACACGTTCCACGAGAGCAAAACAGTGAGGCTGATGCACTTGCGAACTTGCGATCATCGGTCGAGGAAGGTGAGTTGAGCTCGGGGACTGTAGTTCAACTCTCGAGATCCGTGATCGAAGAAGGTCATGCCGAGATAAATTTTACGAGCTTAACCTGGGATTGGAGAAATAAGTATATTGAATACTTAAAGAATGGAAAGCTCCCATCGGACCCTAAAGATTCAAGGGCCTTACGAACCAAAGCTACTCGATTCACGTTAGCTTCAGATGGAACGCTATACCGAAGGACATTCGATGGAACATTGACATTATGCTTAGGCCCAGGAGATACCGATTACATCCTACGTGAGGTGTACGAGGGCACTTGTGGGAATCACTCCGGTGCCGATTCATTAGTCCGGAAAATAATCAGGGCAGGGTATTATTGGATCGATATGGGCAAAGACGCAAAGAAGTTTGTTCGAAAATGTGACAAATGTCAAAGGTTTGCACCAATGATCCATCAACCCGGAGAGCAACTTTATTCAGTCCTATCCCCATGGCCATTCATGAAATAGGGAATGGATATCGTCGGCCCTCTACCATCGACCCTAGGTAAAGCTAAATTTATTTTTTTATGATTGACTATTTCTCTAAATGGGTTGAAGCACAGGCGTTCGAGAAAGTAAGAGAGAAAGAGGTTATAGACTTTATCTGGGATCATATCGTATGTCGATTTGGGATACCCGCCGAAATAGTGTGTGACAATGGGAAACAATTTGTCGGCAGCAAAGTGACGAAATTCTTCGAAGACCACAAAATAAGAAGGATATTATCAACACCGTATCACCCCAGTGGGAATGGACAGGCTGAATCAACGAATAAAACTATCATTCAAAACCTAAAGAAGAGGCTGAACGACGCTAAAGGAAAATGGAGAGAAATCCTACCCGAAGTCCTTTGGGCATATTGAACAACATCAAAATCTAGTACGAGGGTAACCCTGTTCTCCTTAGTATATGTCTCCGAAGCCCTGATACCAGTCGAAGTCGGCGAACCCAGTGCCAGATTTTGATATACAACAGAAAAATCAAATAACGAGGCTATGAACACTAGCCTCGAATTATCGGACGAAAAACGAGAAGCTGCTCTCGTCCAATTGGCCGCCCAAAAGAAATGAATCAAAAGATACTATAATCGAGGAACCAAGCTCTGCCATTTTAAGCCCGGGGACTTAGTGCTAAGGAAAGTCACCCTCAATACCCGAAATCCAAACGAAGAAAAACTAGGACCGAACAGGGAAAGACCATATCAAGTCTTCGAAAACGTCGGAAAGGGATCATACAAGCTCGGCATTATAAATAGCAAGCAACTATCAAACAATTGGAATGTGTCGCATCTAAAACGATACTACTGCTAAGGTACGACCCTCCCATATTCATTTACATTTCAAAACTAACCCCTGCAGAAGTCCGATCAGGAGCTAAGATGGATCCTTCATACGAAGCCTTAGATCTGAAAGCACGCATTGCACTCTTTTTTCCTTAGACCGATTTTTATCCCAAATGGGTTTTTCGGCAAGGTTTTTAACGAGGCAACCAATGATAGTGCCGTACTTGGAAACAATACGACAGTATCCAAGGCCTCTTTACAATCAACCTCAAATACTGGGGGGACATTAGCCCTCAAATATATCAAGTTCTGATGCAAGAAAGTTATTTCGCAACAACGGGGTTCTAATAGGAACAGTTGTAAGAGCCAAATGGTCAAAACGAACCATGCTCATGTAGTTGTCCTGAGCCCTGATGCAAAACATGAATGCATGTATAATGACTTGCAAAGAAAGTTCTCTGATATCTTATATCCAGGAAAAATTCCTCTATTTTGAGATTTATTATGCAAACAGAATTAAGATAAATCTCCGATTTCGAGTTCGAATCATTCACTCGACTACTAAGCCTACGTGCTACTTTTTCGAGTTCGAGCAAGCACTCGCTCAACCATTATGCCTATGGGGTACATTATTTTGAGTTCAAATCATTCACTCGACTACTAAGCCTATGAGTTACTTTTATTTCGAGTTCGAGAAAGCACTCACTCGACCATTACGCCTATGGGCTACGTTATTTCGAGTTTGAATTATTCATTTGACTATTAAGCCTACGGGATACTTTTATTTTGAGTTCGAGCAAGCACTCACTCAACCATTACGCCTACGGGCTACATTATTTCGAGTTCAAATCATTCACTCGACTACTAAGCCTACGGGCTACTTTTATTTCGAGTTCGAGCAAGAACTCACTCGACCATTATGCCTATGGGCTACATTACTTCGAGTTCGAATCATTCACTCGACTACTAAGCCTACGGGCTACTTTTATTTCAAGTTCGAGCAAGCACTCACTCGACCATTATGACTATGGGCTACATTACTTCGAGTTCGAATCATTCACTCGACTACTAAGCCTACAGGCTACTTTTATTTCGAGTTCGAGCAAGCACTCACTCGACCATTACGCCTACGGGCTACATTACTTCGAGTTCGAATCATTCACTTGACTACTAAGCCTACGGGCTACTTTTATTTCAAGTTCGAGCAAGCACTCACTCGACCATTATGCCAACGGGCTATATTTCTTCAAGCTCGAATCACTGACTCAACTAATAATCCTAAGGGCTACATCACTTCAAGTTTGAGTAAGCCTATGTTCAGACAATCACTCAACTCGACCACTAAGCATACGGGCTACCTTTTTCAAGTTTGAATAAGCGCTCGCTCGGTTATAAAGGCTACGGAGTCCAAATTTGATTAAGTTATTTAAATCCTTGTGAAAATATTCATAAGGCGTGAATAAGGTCTTCACAATATAGGAAACAAAACAGAAGCAAGTCGGTATAGAAGGAGATATTTTTATATACAAAATTGTTTACATGATTGATTACAACGTAAATATTAAGGACTAAGCTTCCTGATCATCCCCATGAGCGGTCTCTTCTCTATCGGGCTCCCCCCCGTTCTCGGATCCGCTCTTACTCCCATCGTCATCATCATTGTCATCATCATCATCATCATCATCGGAAACCAAGCCTTCAGCATCGGCTTCGAGTTCTTTGGCCCTTTTTATCTCTTCAGCGAGGTCGAAACCTCGAGCATGGATCTCCTCGAGGATCTCCCTCCGAGATCGGCACTTAGCAAGTTCAGCGACCCAATGTGCTCGAGTATCGACGGTCTCGGCTGCCTCTCTTGCTTGGACCTGGGCAGCTTCAGCTTCGACCTGATAGGCAGCCACGAGTGCATCCGCATCGGCCTTTGCTTTTTTGGAATCAGATTCGGCCTTGGCAAGTACAGAGGTCAACCGAGCCTCGAGCTCCTATATTCTTCTTGTTTGGACCGAACTTTTCTTCTTCATTTTTTGAAGTTGGTTTTCGACCGATGATAATTGGGTTCGAGCAGTTTTATTCTCTGCAGCAAAGCGGTCCATTCCTTCTTTCCACTTCAAAGACTCTGCTCTTATCACATCGACTTCTTCACAGAGTTTTCCGATCATCTCGATTTTCTGCTGCAGCTATGAGACCGAAAGATTAGCCATCGTTCCGGTATCAAGACCATAGGCTTTTAAAAACATTATTACCTGCTCGGATAGATCGATCTG